>NW_013665871.1:291469-305849 GCF_000517525.1 Limulus polyphemus | reverse complement strand
ATGTATTAAATTAAACTACAGATAGGCCTACTATTACTAATGTTATAGTCAGCGTTTAAAAAGTTTTAAGTGGTGAATAAATGTTAATTAATAAATATTCTTTTGGTATCTTAACATATATATATATATATATTATCTACTTGACCTTAAAACATAAAGAAAATTAAACGTTTATTACTACCAAAGATCTTTTATCCTTTGTACAGTTGAAATAGTTGAAACTTTGTATCGCAATGTTCGCACTGTTTTCTACTTCCTGACCTAGACTACAGTAGAAAGGCTCAATAGTGCTATTTAAGTCTCTTTCAGAGTGCACAAATACTTTTTTTAACGATAGCACTTCATTTTACTGCGTAGGTTTTATATCAGATAACTTTTCAAAATTTCGATATACTTTGAGTCTTTTGTTCTTAATATAGAAATTTGGTCAAGAAAGCCATTACGTTCTTAGTCCTGATTGCTTACAGAAAATCAAATGAGCTCCCTATTAGAAGCCATTATTGTAGCTAAAACATACTATAGGTAGTGACACTTACCTTTTCTACTTGCAAGTCAAGTGATGTTCCAGGAATACAACATCACTCTTATAGCAAGAGGCTCTCACTCACGTCTGTGACGTCTGTGCTCTGAGAGAACTGGCATTATTGTTTTCCATATATGATACCATGTTTTTTTTCAGTCTGTAACAAGATTCTGATAAAAGAGGAGAACAGTAGATATTTGAGATTAAAATACGAAAAAAGAAACTGGACAGAATGTATTGCATAGTGAAACAATATTTATCCTTACAACACTTTACAAGAATATTCAGGGTTTGAAAAGACAAGTATATTTGAGTACCTTTACTTAAGTGTGCCAAAATCGGTGTATCGAATTTTCATCCGCATTACATTATCGGGTGAACCTACAGTAAATCAATAATAATGAAAAAAAATACATAATCAGTATTCTGTAAGAACAGCTCCTGAATTGTAAATAAGTGGGGATTTTATAGGTTTGTAAAGACAGATCCTGATGTATATGTATCATCAGAATTCGATAAGACAGATCCTGATTTATAAGGAAAATCAGTATTCATATAACGTCTACTGAGTTGCACAAAAAGTCAACATTATATAGGTTAATTTCTGTGCTCCAGGTTATGTCAGAATTCTATAGAACAAATCACTATTTTTTTCTAGTTATATTTCAACTTACGTCCTGGGCTTTAAGTAAATTTAGTATACTGTAGGTTAGCTTCAGAGTCATAGATAGAGTCAGTATAATTTAGGATAACTTTATTCGTGGTAAGCTTATGAGTATGCTTAAAAGCATAAAAGAAATGGATACTGTTATTGTTAGTATGCGGTAGAACTGGCAAGATTTTTTTGTAAATATGAAATGGACTAAACTTCAAATTTTCCAATTGGTTTTATACAATTCACTACCATAAAGTCAATACATTGCATCATACTGTTGAATTGTATGTTTGTGCCTGCTACAACTTTCAATATAAAGGATTGACAAAACAATTCTATGTGAAATGTACATCAAACACCAGAAGCAATAAATGGTATTAAATTTAATATTGATGTCATCTTTGATTAAATTTTTATGTGACTCATATATTCTTAGAGATCGTGTACACAAAATCTTCATAGGCTTCCAAGTAATTTGGTGCATAAATAGTTTATAAAAAGTCGTTTAAAAAACTGAAAATCGCATCAGTTAAGGTATTAAACTACAAAGTGAAATACATTTGTAAGTATTCGAGTCTAAGTTTGTTTAAATGAACAATAAATCAGTAAAATACATTCCTCCGAGTATTATTCACCAAATTAATTCAACATTTGAGCATCATAATGTTAATTCACCAAATATTTATGAGTTTATTTAATCTACTTCTGAGATGTTCCCCAATGGGTCTTTCTAAAGCTGCAATCGCTCCAAGTATCCATTAATTAAGCTGGAAACTGGTTATAAACCTTATAATTTACTTACATGGTTTATGTGTGTTTTTAACTGGTATAAAAACTAGTCGTTCTTTTTATGTACATACACACTTAATTGCTAGTACTACATAAACGAAGATTTAATCTCAAAGCCCAAGGACGATTAAATTATGTGGTTTAATAAATCACTGGTTTAAATGTAACGAGCAAAACTTCTGTCCCAAGCGTATTGTGCTATTGTTTTAACAATATTAACAAATAACACAATACGGTAATATCTTAAATCTCCAAAGAAGTGTTGAAACATTTGCCACAAGCAACAATATCTTGTAATCTACCTGGGTGGTGAGCTAATTGCACAGGGGAGAAATTAATATTTGTATAATATAATTAAGATTACCAAACGTCTGTTACTACAGACCGTTTTATTCTATGTTTCATCTTCATAAGGCTGGTTTGTCATCACACGCACCAGGATACTAGAATTATTCATTAAAAATAACGTTCCTAGCTGCATAATCAGTTAACAGAGGAACGGGAGAAGTAAAAGATATTTTTTACTTTAAGTAATTACTCGTTACCGTTCTACGCATTACAACACCCCCCCTTGTTATTCATAACCTTGAAAATACATTGCAGTGGCTTTCTTAATTTCCCAAAGGCTAAAATGCCAGCTTTACAAAATACGTATATACATATAAGGAAATAATATGTCGCAAGTGTGGGTTTGGTTGCATATGTACAGTTTCGGGCCATTTCTTTTATTTCATAAGAAAATCTTATTACGACCTTTTTATAGCACAAGACATTAAACAAGAGAGAACAGAAAAGTCTAAATTCTCTTTTATTCTATTCTCTGGCCAGTGATATTTATTTAATCTATGTTGTTCGTGTATTTCTTGTTTGTTTATGTAAAATAAATATACAAAGAAAATAGAGGATAATGTATATTTCTTACAGTTATATATGACGTGTTTCTTACAACGCTCTTCCCTTCTGGCGATGTCATACAATTTCAATTTCTATAACATTTTTCGCACGCAATATGCTCCCAATTTTTGATCAATTTCTCTTGCACAAAGGTAAAAACCAAAGGTATTTTCTCAGTTATATAGAGGTTTGAAGTTTATTTAAGCATGCCCATTTGAATATCTCATTCTTACTTTTATTACTTAACAAAAGAACATAGAATAACAATTTCTATTTGTAAGAGAATTAATAGCGAAAAAACATCAATTACCAGCATATCTGTGGCTAATAAAATGTGCCACTGTAGAATAAAGAAATAAATGATAGCAAATATCTCGAATATCAAAGTTTAATTGTTTGTTCTTGAACACAAAGTTAGACAATGGGCTATTTGTGCTCAGCTCACGCAGGTATCGAAACCCGAATATCAGCGTGATAAGTTCTCAAACTTACTACTGAGCCATCAGGGGGATATCACAATAGATTGTTTGTTTGTTTGTAATTAAGCACAAAGCTGCACAATGGGCTATCTGTGTTCTGCCACCACGGGTATCGAAACCCGGTTTCTGCGTTGTAAGTCCGCAGACATAACGCTAGGGGGAATCACAATAGAATAGAACGTTTGTCTCACCAACACATCTCTTAATGCGACAAAAGTGCTTCTGAAAAAATGTAAACGTCCAGTGTTTCTTTAAAATTAACATTGTTTAGAGCAGTAGTGACTTAATTTGTTCAGTAAAAATAATCAACTGAAGCTTATATAAAGAAGTTCAGAAAATTATCAAAACAGATTAGTATTAACAAATGTTTTACATAAAGCCATGATACTTTTATAACAGTTGAAGAATTTTTGGTAAAATACTAACAGAAATATGTTTAGGTAGTCAAATACTTTAATGTAGAATATTTCTGACAACATGTAAACTAACGTGATGAAAATGTTACTTAAAACGAAATGATTATTCGGTGCTCTAAAACCAGCTTGTCCAAAAAATGCTGACTGACAGTCATCAAAGTTCACAAGACCAGTTTATATAAAATAAATGCTGCCGTTACCAAAGTCTACGAGTCAATTTTGTGTAAAAACAAATGCTGTTAGTTATGGTAGTTTATAAGACTAGTTTGTTCAAGTCATCAGGGCTTACAAAATGCTTCTATTGTTCATACGTGCTCAATATTATGAGTTTGATTTATAGATTGCTGTCTTTTTTTGCTCGAATTAAAAGTTACAAAATCATGTATTTGGATCAGATAAATCACTTGCTGTTGTGGCAATCGGATCTCAATCGTTGTCATAGTTGAAAGTCTAAACAATCACCAAGTAATCAGTAATTTTTATATAACTAGATAATAATTATTAACTAGTTTTTATCTTACGTTTCTGCTGTTAAACTGCTGCCGTCTACAGGGAAGTCCCGAGAAGGACTATTTCTGTGTCGGTATTGGCATATAATATATATATATAGGGTAAAATGCCAGTTTTATCAGTTTAAATACAGTGAATATTACAAGGTAGCCTGTTCGAAGTCAAGATATTTTGTAAAAAACATAATAAAACCCATCATTCATTTAGAGTAGCCCAAGAGTTGGCGATTGGTGTTGTTTGCTGTCTTCCTTTATTCTACCAGTTCAAAATTGGGGACGATTAGTCCAAATAGGCTTTTTTGAGGTCTTGAGCGACTATTCAAAACAAACAAATATTTATTTGGATCAGAAACAAGAATCCATCCAACTCAGTTTATATTCCAAAATTCTTATCACAATTTGATTTGGATTTTGTCACTTGATTAATAAAAATCAGCTTCCGAAATAACTACAGAGAAAGTTTAATTATCATCGGATAGAGCAGAGTATAAACTATTTACGTCAATGTAGAGTAAATAAAGTGGTGAGAGCACTAATTTATGATTTCCTGGGAAAGAGACAACACGGAGCTCCTTCTGAGAAAAACAAAGGAATTTCGTGAGAAGTTTAGAATAAGTGAGATTTGGAAATTTTGTTAATTTGTTTAGATGTGTTTTTCATTCCTATAAATGCTATCGTGTTTAAGATTATTCACCGCGCTTTCTTTCTTTCCGTGTAAGTAGTAGTTGAATGTATATGGTGTAATAAATGCGGTTCAAATTTACTTCTATAACAACAGTTTTGTTTTGTTTTTTGAATTTCGCGCAAAGCTACACGAGGGCTATCTGCGCTAGCCGTCCCTAAATTAGCAGTGTAAGACTAGAGGGAAGGCAGCTAGTCATCACCACCCACCGCCAACTCTTGAGCTACTCTTTTACCAACGAATAGTGGGATTGACCATCACATTATAACGCCCACACGGCTGAAAGGGCGAGCATGTTTGGTGTGACGGGACCCTCAGATTGCGAGTCGAGTGCTTTAACCACCTGGCCATGCCGGGCCTCTATAACAACAGATTCGATTGCTTTGTTCACAGAAACTAGTGAATATATATACATATGTATAATTCAGGCTTTTATTGAATGTTCTTTCTTTTTAGGACTGAAACTGTCATTAATTTATGCCCTTTTTAGTGACGGTATTTACTATGTCAATAAAACTGGATGATGTAGATTTATCAGGATAACATTTCCTGTATATATTTGAAAGATGATTCGAAATACTAATTTTTATTCACCAATCAGAAAATTCAGATATTGATAAATAAAAACCGTTTATAATGTTCGAGAACTTTTTGTTTGGTTTGTTTTGAATTTCGCGCAAAGCTTCACGAGGGCATCCGCGCTAGCCGTTCCTAATTTAGCAGTAAAAGACTAGAAGGAAGGTAGCTAGCCAACAACGTCCACCGTCAACACTTGGATTGTCCTTTTACTAAAGAAAAGTTGGATTGACCGTCACATTATACCGCTCCACGACTGAAAGGGCGAGCATGTTGGGTGGTGCGATTCAAATCACAAAGCTGAAGGAATACTTCCCACAGTAACAAGGTGTTTACGTTCAGCACATACTGATATTTGAAATTTAACACTGTTTTCCATCAAACAAGTTGACATAATATCGCATGAATGTAAGTTACAAAATACAGTCTAATTTTAATTCACTCATCTACATAAGGTGAAATTGTTTGTCAACCACACATCTGAGAGCCCCAGCTAAAGATGTTCCATATCAGATCACGTGACTATCAAATATTATGTCAAACCAATATGTGATGCACTGATTGTTCAGTGCCCGATACATAACAGTATTCATTATATGGCTATTATGACAATGATGAGCTCACACATCAATAACACCTACAAAAAGGTATTTTAATACTAGAAATAAACGATCTTATAACACCAAAATGTAGGTTTTTATTTAATTGGACACTCGACGTTTCGCTTTACAGCTTCTTCAGGAGCATTCCACTAAAATACAAACCGTAACTGAAGTACAAAGCTTCAAATTGTACTGGTATTGTTTTGAAGCTTTGTACTCTTAATTACGGTTTGTATTTTTGTGGAGTGCTCCTGAAGAAACTGTAAAGCGAAACGTTGAGTGTCTAAAAAAACCGTAATTGACAGTAAAAAGCTTCAAATTGTGCTGCTATTGTTTTGAAGCTTTGTGCTCTTGATTACGGTTTTTCAGGCACTAAATGTTTCGCTTTACAGGTTCTTCAGGAGCGTTCCATTAAAAAAAACGCAATTAAGAGTACAAAGCTTCAAAACAATAGCAGTACAATTTGAAGCTTTGTACTGCCAGTTACGATTTGTTTTTTTAGTGGAATGCTCCTGAAGAAGCTGTAAAGCGAAACGTTGAGTGTAAAAAAAACCGTAATTAAGAGTACAAAGCTTCAAAACAATACCAGTACAATTTGAAGCTTTGTACTGTCAGTTACGGTTTGTGTATTAATGGAATGCTCTTAAAGAAGCTGTAAAGCGAAACGCTGAGTGTCCAATTAAATAAAAACCTACATTTTTGTGTTATAAGGTCGCTTCTTTCTAGTAACAAAATGTATTCTATACTTCAATACACTAACATAAATTAAACAAAAAGGTATTTTACTTGCAGAATTTTCGGGATAAGTATTTGATTAACTTAGTAGATTAGATGTTAGGTTTAAACCGTTTTGACTTAAAATTATTAGTAAAGAGTTCTTGCTAAAATCCTAAACCAAAGCGCTGGACAACAGATAAAATTAACTAAGATCCCTAGAATTAGCGGTGTTTATATTCACAAAATCGATACTGGTGGTCCAGTAAATGCTACAAATTTTAACATAGAAAGGTTCGACATCAGGCTGATGTAGGGTAAGCATTTCAGAAAATTATTCAGGATTTGAGAAACATATTCGTTGTATTGCTTTTCTCTATCCAAAATCTTCTTTAGAATGGTTTTTCTTTTATTGCAAACTATTTTTAACCGTTCATGTAAAATTAATCTTTTTAAAAGTCAATACACCATTTCAGAACAACTATTGTAACTACTTCTTCTTTTGTGTTTCGATTATATTTAACAAGTCCTTTTATTTGCATCATAAACACGGTGAGTATAAATCACAACCCTTCACACTTTTAAGTTAAGTTCTTATTGGTTTGTGTTTCCCTTCTCCCCAAACACCTCAGTAATTCTACACATTCCAATAGAAATAAATTGAAAGAGATAAAGAAATGTTGATTTATATGATAATTCTTTTACTTCGCAACCAGCTAAATCGCGTTTCCAACATGTTTTCCAAAACTCAAGATTTTAATTCTTTTCTGCCAGCAGTATCGGATCTATAGTCAAGCGACAACTATAAGGTTCCCCAGATATCACTTCATCCTCTTGCTATTCGTTCCTGTTGGTAGAATCATTTAACTTCACAAATATTTTTTGTCAATTCCAAACCTTCATGATTTATTCTTTTTTTGATCACACACACATTTTATATATCTCTTTTTTCTTAGACATTTTTATTATTCCAATACCATATTACTTTGTTTTTTATCCAATTTTAATTTAATATCTTTAGCAATTTATTTCGCTCTAACTTTTCAAAAAGTTTGATCAGAAATAATGTTTAAGTCTCGGTTTGAAATATTCGTTCACTTTCTAACTGTAAGCAATACAATTGAATGCTAGTCCTCTTGTCGGCATATGCATTTTAAGCAAGCAGTTAATGGGTGAAACAAAGAACTAAACTCGGGCACTTGGAGTTACAAAAATTAATGCAATGAATGAAATGATGCAAACTGTTGCTTAAAATCGTATTTACTCCAAGAACGGTATAGAGAATGAATTTCACAACTTCAGTGGAAATGCATAGTTACATAAGGCAAAAATGTCACTTAATTAAACGTTTTATGATAATATAAATCTGTTTTAGTTATCATTTTAATATATATATAAGTAAAGGATAGGCATACTAAGTTACAATTACGTTCTTATTAGTCGATCAACTTCGGTTTGGTTGTTTCTAAACACAAAACGACACAATAAACTGTCCGTTCTCTGCCCAGCATGGGTATCAAGACCTAACTTTTAGCGACATAAGTAAAATAGTCTGAATACCTTCTGGGTTTCCTGGTTAGTACCACGTATCTAAAACAAAAGCGACTAAAATTGGTCAGTACAACGCACCTGGAACCCTTGTGGTACTTATTGGTCAGTACAACGTATCTAAAATAAAGGCCACCAAAGTTGTTAAAATTGTTCAGTGCAGCAAATTCGAAACCCTCGTGATGTTTTCTGGTTAGTACAAAAATCCGAATCCCTCGTGGTAATACCCAGGTGCACACCCCCAGGGTTCACTTACTATGGGGGCAAAATGTCAGGTTTCTATGTTCTTTACTCTAGGTGCTATGGCGGTCACATTTGCCACTGAGGGGGCAATCGAGTAAGATTTTAATTTTGATGCTTTTTGAAACTAACCAGACAATGTATTACAGCACGAACAATTCGGCAGATGCACTTGACTATATCACTTATCCAAATGTTTTAAGTACCAAATTTCCATTCATTTTTGCTTAATGTGTTCAAATGGTTATCGTGCCCATACTACACATTAGAAGGTTTATGGTTCGCCTCCCGTTGCCGCAAAAACATGATCCGCCGTTTGGGACCGTGTAAGAGAAATGTTTGAATTTCATAATATATTCTGTCAGATAAGAGTAGTCCAAGAGTTGGCGGTGGGTGCTATTGGCTATCTTTTTTTTCTGTTTGTCTACTACAGACAGCTATGAGCAGAAAACTATGTGTAGCTTTGTGCGAGAATTATAAAATATCATATAAACAATTCAATATTTTTCATGGATTTAAAATAAATAGTCATTTATAATAGTCGGTTATGTGATATCTTGGCTATGAAAATACATTTCTATGTTCCCTCACTTTGAACTTGTCCTTTGCTGCTGAAGGAGCTGCAGCATTTTATCAAATAACAGATTAATAACTCTAAAGTTTTAAACAGTTACACAAGTTCTTATCGCCTAAATACCGTTCTTCCATTCATACTACAAACATAAAAACATTGTTTTATTCCACAACACAATCGTCACACAATTTAATTACAAAACGCGTATTTGCAAACCATCTCCGCCGTTTGTTTCAATAAACCTCAAAGTTTGAACATTGTTCTGCTAGGCCTAAATCCCTGTAGACTAACGCGCTTTGTGAACAAAGATTGTTGACATTAAGGTGCCGTTTCATTCAACGCATTTACTGTTTGTGTGATTTTGTATAGCTCAGTTAATATGTGGCCAAAATAAACTAGATAAACTGTAATGTATTTACACTCAGCTTAGATCAGCTCCTCCTTGGAGATTTCGTCTGTGAATGACGACGTGGAAATATTTCTGGAAGATAAGTGATGTACCTGAAATGAATGGAAATTGCTTATGGGGCGGGATCTGAGTTGGAAATGTGTATGCACATCATCGTTATGAATGACGTAGTTGGTTACGTCATGCAATATTGATATTTCAGAAATATCCTTCAAGTATTTCTAGTTGCAGATTTTGATATTCTAAACATTGTCATAATTTGTTCTTACGTCATTGGGAAATAAGTATCTACTGAAGGGTTATTTTTATATACTTCATATGAGGGTGGAATTTTAAATGAAGACGAAAGAACATTTTAAAGAGGGGATTTATTAAGCGATGATTAACTTTTTTATCTTAGCTTTCACTCATTTATTAAAGAGGCTCACTTACCCGGAACTAATCTACAGAATTCATAGGACAACGTATGACGCCAGTCTTGTAGATGGGAAGGTTTGGTTAAAAACGGGTTTCGGGGTGTAAACAGTGAGAACAAAACATTTCATTCAAACTCTAATACATTCTATAAACCTTTGTCAGGATGTTCATTCACATGTAGTAACTTCTAGAAACTAGAGATACTATTTACTAAAAATCGTTCAAAACGGGTAAGAAAGAAAAACATGGCAGTATATCCGATAGTTCAGCCTCTGTTGTGGCGAATGGTGTAGTGAAAATGTAAAGCATAAACTAGCTAAGAATACTTCTGGAATTAAGATAATGCTAAGGAAGTGTGTAAATTTTCAAACTGTAATTCCTTCAGCAGTCTACTTATTATTTTATCAAAGCATTCAATGTTGCTAGTAATGAGAAGCGTCATAAGTATTTTAACTGAGTGTGAATAGTCTCCTTAGATCTTTAAAGTCACAAGAATTATAATTTCATCTCTCTGTGTAAAATCTTATGTTGTGCTCGTAAGCAGCAAAAGCTGGTATACACTTCCGGGTTACGATGTGAAAATGATGAAGGAAAATGAAATTCTTATTTCACAGCTTTGGTGGCACTATATCAATACTTCGATCTTCTAGAACTTCTCGCCTTAGTAACACTTTTACTTTCACCCATATCACTGAGACATTCCAAACCTGTTTCATCAATTATTAGACAAGACTTAAGCGTCCAAGGGCTGCAGAATAATATGATAAAAACTTCAATAAGATAAAAACTGGTTGTCTCTGCTCATTCGGATTACCACAATTACGACATCTCAATTTTCATTGTAGTGGGCTGCTCCATAGGACAACGAGGTCGATGTTAAACAACACACACACACACACTGACAAACTTTCCAACAACCCTCTGCTGTACGTAGAAGTCTGTTTTTGAGACTAAGTAGACTAAAGGCACTCTAGTCCATTGAAACTGCATCAAAGGACTTGATAGGCATGTGATCGAACGAAACTGCTGTTCGGACATCTTTTTTATTGAACCAGCTGTTGATTTTGAGGTGTTCCCGGAATATCATGGACTGTTAGTTTGCAAGTCTTTGTCGATTTCAAATATGTATTTATCATTTTGCTAATAGTAGAGGAAAGATATGCCCAGCTTCATCGTAATGACTTTTTGGATCGGAAGGTTCTCTACCATAACCTTAGCCTTCAATTTATAAATGTAAGTGTTGTCCAAAATGGCTTCAAGTGTGGTTTCGGAGATCATTTCTAATTTATATGCTCTGATTTAATAGTTCATTTTTCGCTTATTTCTCTTCTTTGAAATATTGTGTTCGTTTATCGACCTTATTTAACAATCCCGCTATACAAACATCCTTCATCAGAAACGACTGACCCAATTTTCTCTAGCCACAATCCTACCTATTGCACTGTAGAAAAGTCACAAATTATCTGTGAATCGTGTGTATCGGTGCTAAATGTGTTGCCGGTGGCGCCACGGATCGCTTCGCAACGAAACACTGCTATATTAGCAAAATCAACTTGTTCTTATAAAGTGTCATTAATCTTCTCTACATTACCCGCAAGCAGTAAATATCATTCTGAGAATACAAAATAAACTTAGGATTTAGTAATTCATATCAAGATATGAAGGTTACGCATGCGTTTGTTAATTATATAATGTGCGTTTTAATTATATACCAGCAAAACATTTGAAAAGCTTTGATCCTTTTGGGTCAATGCTTTTATATACACCAAGAGGTGGTCATTTACAGCTTAGGAAGTTAAAAGATGAACTAATGATACACAGTGTGGCTCCAAATGGGCTATTGTACGTTGCTCAAAGGTACACATTTCAAATATCATACGAGTAAAGGCACATAGCAAAATCGCTTTTTCTTTCAAACTTTAGGTTAAAGAAAGTATGTTGATCAAATTGTATTTAAGGGAATCCATAAAACATAACAGGGAAATTCTCCCCCATCTTGTTAATTTAACAAGGTATTTCACTTCACTTTCACTTTGTCCCTTAACCCTCACGGTCGTTGGGGCACCACTGACGACTTTGCAACCAGCTCTCTCCATCTTTCCTGGTTTTCCACAGCCATCTGGAAGTTGACTCTATGATGTTGTCTTCCCACCTTTTTTTTCTGTATGCTTCTTCTTATTTTCCCTCTCACTGTGCCTTGAAAGATGGTCTTTGCCAAGCTAGATGACCGTGAGACGTGACCATACTACTTAAGTTTGCGCTTTTTGACAGTGTTTAAGATATCTTCATATGGTCCGATAGCTTGTTGGATGTTGTTGTGGCCCTCTTCGTTGGTAATACTGTCTTTATATGAGATGTGCAAGATCTTTCTGTAGCAACTTATTTCCATAGCTTGTATTCTTCTTTCTAGATCTGTTGTAAGAGTTCATGTTTCACAAGCATACAGAAATATGGATGTGACAAGGGAGTGCAACAGCCTAATTTTGGAAATAAGAGTGATGTTGTTGTCGGTCCATATTGGTTTCAACCTTGCCAGCGCTGTTGTTATCTGTTCAATCCTGGAAAGTATCTCAGGTTTGGAATCCTCATCTGTGACAATTGATCCCAGGTATTTGAAACATTTTACTGTTTCAAGTCTTTGTCCATGTACATTGATTTCAATGCTGATGTCGTTGGTGTTGTTTGTCATCAGTTTAATCTTCTTGACACTGATATTCATGTCGTAAGCTATAGATATTTTGTTGAGGCATTCCAACAAGCTGGCTAGTTCTTGCTCTTCTCCTGATAAGCCATCAATGTTGTCTGAAAGGCGAAGGTTGGTGATTGGTCTGCCTCCAATACTGACAGTACCTGCATGATCTTCTAAGCCATCACTCATAATCCTTTCTAAAAATATGTTAAAGAGGGTGGATGAGAGTAGGCATCCTTGTCGAACTCCAACTGTTGTATGAAACCATTTAAGCTACCATTTATGATGACTGCACTCATGGCCTTGTCATAAAGGTTTTCAACGACTCAAACAAGATTGGCGCTGATGTTGTACTTCCTCATGATTGCCCATAAGGCTGCGTGCCATACCTTGTCAAAGGCCTTCTTGAAGTCTACGAAGACATGATAAAGGTCTTGTTGATCTTGGAGATGTTTCTCCCGGAGTATCCTGAGATAGAAGATCTGTTCTGTGATACTTCATCCTGCTCAGAACCTTGCCTGTTTTCAGCAATGATCTTTTCCACTTGGGGCTTGAGTCTGTTTAATATGATCTTTAACATGACTCGGGTGACTGATGAGGCTGATTGTTCGGTAGTTTTGGCACAGGTGTATGTTGCCTTTCTTGGGAAGCATGATAACCATAGACTGGGTACAAGAGGTAGTTCATTCTCCTATCTGCCAGGTCTTATTGCAAAGTGTTGTGAGGGCAGTGATCAAGGCTTCTCCCAGGGCCTAAACCAATTCTGCTGGTATGTTGTCAACTCCAGCTGCCTTCCCTTTCTTCAGTAATCTCACTGCATTTTCTACTTATTCTCGAAGTATAGGATAGTTGTCCTCTTCAGTTGTCTGAGGGCTGTGTAGTACCGTTGGGTCTCCGTTGATCTTGTGGTTGTATAATTCTGAGCAATATTCTGACCACCGATGGAGGATCTCTTGTTCTTCAATGAGGCATTTTCATGATTTGTCTTGGATGGCATTGGCTCGCCCTTGTTTTATGGTTGTTAAGTTTTTTAGAAGTTGGTTTGTTTTTTACTGTTGTTCTTGTTCAATTTTTCTTCAATTTCATTGCACTGTTCATCTATCCAGTTCTCCTTTGCCTTCTTCATGTATTTTTTAATGTTTTAAGGTATTTGTATAAATATAATTGTACTGTCAGTTATATGTCCATTTAAATACTTCGCAGGGTGTGAATGGATCTTCACCAAAATTAGTATGGAGGTTTATTGGGTCCATCTGGAGATACATACACATTTTTTTCAGTTTTTCATTTTACGTTTTACGGTATTTATGGGCGTTTTTTACCACTACTTCACCTCTGTGATGGATCGTCACCACATTTGGTGTGGAGGTTCATTGGACCCATGAGGAAATACATACACATTTTCAGTTTTGCATTTTGAAGTTTGTATGAAAGTTTTTGTGTTTTTTATCACTTCTTCGCCCCCTGTCGATGAATCTTCATCAAATTTTGCATGAAGGCTTGTTGGGTGCATGCGGAAATATATGGAAAATTGCG
The DNA here is from genome assembly GCF_000517525.1 of Limulus polyphemus. Lineage (NCBI taxonomy): Eukaryota > Metazoa > Arthropoda > Merostomata > Xiphosura > Limulidae > Limulus > Limulus polyphemus. Next base: position 291,597 of record NW_013665871.1, on the reverse strand, counting down.
GTTTCACATTTTGTGTTTTGCAGTTTTTATGGCCGTTTTTGTATTTTTTACAATTACATATAAGGGAAACAACTTTTCATGTCCTAAGATAATCTTTCATTAATCATGAATTTACATAGCTTCCGTCC
>NW_013665871.1:289712-290677 GCF_000517525.1 Limulus polyphemus | reverse complement strand
AGGTCCATGCGGGGGAACATACAAAATTTTAATTTTGCATTTTGCGTTTTGCGGTTTTTATGGGCGTGTTTGCGTTTGTTACCAATACCTCGCCCCCTATTGATGAATCTTTACCAAATTTGGCATGAAGGTTTGTTGGTTCCATGCAAAGATACATGCAAACTTGCGGTTTCATATTTTATGTTTTGCAGTTTTTATGGGCGTTTTTGTATTTTTTACAATTACATATAAGGAAAGTCACTTTTCATGTCCTAAGATAAATCTTTCATTAATCATGAATTTACATAGCTTCCGTCCAGGGAACGGGTACTCCAGCTAGTTGTTAATAAAATCCAACATAAAAATTGGATATTAAAACCCATCACTATAAATGTCTCAAAATAACATTCTGATACTTGGATGGACTGTTAACAACCGGAATATTTGACTATTGATGATTATACAACTAAAGATAATTATTCATATCAACGTAAATTACTGAATATTTAACCATCTCTTCACGAACCCAACAAGATTTTTGTGAGAGAAGAACGTTTCTGGAAAAAATAAAACATATTTTAAATATTATCATAAATTCTAGGAAGTTCCACGTTCACGTGAGTCTTGAGCTTGGGGTAAATAAAAATTTAGGATTAAGGCATATCAAGTCTAGTCAATCAGAAACTCAATAAACCAGCACACACCACTGCGACCCAAAATAAATCTATTATATTTCAACCAAATATAATATTCCACATACATCTAGTAATGCTTATATTATTCCAAGGAAAGCTGAGAATAAAGTGTATTTAGTGTAGACCTTTTAAGTTGATATGTTTACATAACATATACAGAAGAATTGTACGCTCGGTAAACCCTACTGGTTGGGATTGTGGTGGAACAATGTTATCATAAATATTGGCCCGGCATGGCCAGGTGGTTAAGGTACTCGACTCGCAATCTGAGGGTCGCGGGTTCGAATCCCC
>NW_013665871.1:283047-288828 GCF_000517525.1 Limulus polyphemus | reverse complement strand
TGCTAAATTAGAGACGGCTAGCGCAGATAGCCCTCGTGTAGCTTTGCGCGAAATTCAAAAACAGAAATAAATATTATTTGAAGCGCTTACTTTTAGTAGAATGAAACAAGAAAAAATCAAAGTATTTAAACAATGTATAACCTTATTATAATATGAGACTGGAGAAACTGAAATATCTTATATACTCTGGCATATCGCTTACTCTTCTAACATGAAAATTATTGATTTCTATAAGAGTGTTCTGGCAATGATGACGTGTAATTTAGAAAAAAAAAGTCAGCGGGTCAACTAACTTGGTAACATGATCGTTGATATTCGTCTCAGAATTCCGATTGTCTTTATAGGGATTTTTCAATACAATAACATATACCTATATCAGGAAATAAAAACGTCATGATATGTAAATGCTGTCCACAGTTTAATACGTAAATGTACAGTTCGTACGCTTAAATTCTACACGGTGTAACTGCTATCCCGCTACAAGTGTTACTGCGCATGTCATGCTCACAACTACAGAACAGTGGCACTTAAAAACTCCTCCCAGTGACGTAATGGGGCCGTACATTCATATAAAGAACTTACACAGATCCTGATACTCAATAAGAAGATTTCGCTGAAAGTCCTTACCATCCACTCTTCTCTACTCAACTATCCCATCTCAGACTTACTGACCAGAAGACACCTGAGTCCACGTGCTCTGCTTTCACACCTCAAAGTTCTTCTTCAACACGGTACGATTTTACTGATGTTTAATCATTGTCACAGATTTTTTAAATATAAACTATAAATATGGACATACCTATTAAGTAAGAATATGGTCTCTTCATTAGAAAATTAAGACAAATACAATTAACTGTATAACGGATTCAATCTAGTTGTTTAATTTTTTTTAACTGTTTATTCATTATCAATGGATAGACATGAAGACACCTATTCTATGAAATGCTTTTACCTGATGCTTTCTTGTAGTCCTCATATCATGTTACATGAGATATGGATATATTCTATAATTCATATAGCTGACTACTTTGTTTGTTGCTAAGCGCAAAGGTACTCTGCGAGTATCGAAAGCCAAATTTTAGCGTTGTAAACCCTCAATCGTAACATTGAGACATCGAATCGATTACTTATTTTGATTGAAACACTCATTTTGATGTAAAATTGGATCAAAAATAAATTTTAGATCCACTATTAAGGCACAACAAGTTTGTACGGATACAAGTTTCAAAACCTTCTCCAGTACAACTTTTAGACTGCGGTATGTCTGCGGACTTACGACGCTAGGAACCGAGTTTCGATACTCGTAGTGGGCGGAGCACAGATAACCCATTGTGTAGCTTTGTGCTAAACTTCAAACAAACAAACTTTTATATTATTTTATACCATATTGTATTTCCTTAGTATTAAAATATTATTTTACTTACCAATACTTTTACTTGTACATGGTATCTGTCCATGAGAAACTCCAGATAATCTGATCACTCCTGGGTTAATATCTAAGATTTTCGTCTCGAAAGCGCTATATTGAGCATTTCATCTTTTTAGTAGCTATGTGATCTCACGTTTTTTTTTTAAATAGTGTTCTGATAATAGAAGTATTGGTTATAAATGTTACATAGTATCTTATCAGAAACTGTTTCAACTTCATCCTGACGTATCTATTCATAAAGTATATGCATTGCGGTTCTTTTAAGTATTCAGAAACATTTAAATTGGTGCACCAGATGAATTTAGCCTTGCAAACCAGACTTTAAATATAACATTATAGATGAATATGTAGTATATGTTACTTTACAAAGCGCTTATGGAAGTCTATCAGAGTTATCCTGGTGTGAACCCAATAAGTTCACATACCGAGGTGATGATCACGTTTTAATTTATTCGAGTTATTTTCACAACTTTTAAGATGCTTTCTCGAATATTTTTTGTTTTGTTTTCGATAAAAGCTTTAGAGGGTAGGAGAAATTATTAAATTTGAAATAGTATCACAAATTCTATCAAGTGTTATATTAACACCAGAAATTTGAATTAGGGTTAAGAAGTTGCAATTAAAACACCCAAAATATCAATCATTCACAAGCCCAATACACGAGCACACGACTCGAAGAAAATCTAGTAGATTTTAACCATATTCCAGTTAAACCTATTTAAGTCAGTGATATTCCGAAGAAGCTGAGTTTAAGGTGTGTTTAATGACTTGTAAGGCATTAAATAACTGGCTCTTCTCATCTCTTCAAAACGTTGTTTTTTATCATTGCTGAACGTGATTAGGAATATTAATTTGTCATATAAGCGACTAGTTTTATAAATCACATATAATAGAAAAACAAGTGAAATTTAACCTCCTTCTTATGTACAAAAATAATCGTCGTAGATGAACTGTATGATAAACAGAAAACACAAGCATGCATGAGTTGAAATAAACGCAACAAACTGATAGCGCTGAACTCAAAACAACAGGAGCTGTGTGATATGATGTCTACGGACAGTATGTTATGCATGAAATGAAAGAAGCAAATTAGTTATGCTTTTTTTAGAGAAACAAGGTGGGAAAACACATGAAAGATGGAAACACAATGTGCCGATTGAAATACTTTACTTATAACCTTTCATTGAATGGAGGTTAGAAGTACTACAAACAATCATTGTATGGGAGTCAAAAGTACTACATGCAATCATTGTATTGGAGTCACAAGTACTAAAGACAATCATTCTTGTGAGTCAGAAGTACTACAAACAATCATTGTATGGGAGTCAAAAGTACTACAAACAATCATTGTATTGGAGTCACAAGTACTACAAACAATCATTGTATGGGAGTCACAATTACTACAAACAATCATTGTATGGGAGTCACAATTACTACAAACAATCATTGTATGGGAGTCAAAAGTACTACATGCAATCATTGTATGAGAATCAAAAGTACTAGATACAATCATTGTATTGGAGTCACAAGTACTAAAAACAATCATTCTATGCGAGTCAGAAGTACTACAAACAATCATTGTATGGGAGTTAGAAGTACTATAGAAAATCATTGTATGGGAGTCAGGAATATTACAGGTATTTATTGTGTAAGAGTCACAATTACTACAGATAATCATTCTATTGGAATCAGAAGTACTATAGACAACTATCGTATGGGAGTCATAAGTACTATAGAAAATCGTTGTATGGGAATGAGAAATGTACTACATATAATCATTGTATGAGAATGAGAAGTACTACAGATAATCACTGTATGAGAGTTTGAAATATTACAATCAATTATTGTATAATAGTCAGAAGCACTCCAGATAAACATTATATGGGAATGAGAAATATTACAATCAATTATTGTATAATAGTCAGAAGCACTCCAGATAAACATTATATGGGAGTGAGAAATATTACAATCAATTATTGTATAATAGTCAGAAGTACTCCAGATAAACATTATATGGGAGTGAGAAATATTACAATCAATTATTCTATAATAGTCAGAAGCACTCCAGATAAACATTATATGGGAGGAGAAATATTACAATCAATTATTGTATAATAGTCAGAAGCACTCCAGATAAACATTATATGGGAGTGAGAAATATTACAATCAATTATTGTATAATAGTCAGAAGTACTACAGATAAACATTATATGGGAGTGAGAAATATTACAATTACTGTATAAGAGGCAGGAATACTACAGATAAAAAATTTTTTGCTGATAAGATTCAAGACACTTGAGACTCTGTTCCTATAAATGGAACTTAACATGGCCAGGTGATTAGAGCGCTCGACTAGCAATCTATGGTTTGCTGGTTCGAATCCCTGTCCCACCAGATATGCTCGTCCTTTCAGCCGTGGGGACGTTATAATGTGACAGTTATTCTCACTATTCGTTGGTAAAAGAGTAGTCCAAGAGCTAGCGGTGGGTGGTGGCGACTACTGGTGTTCAAATACAGATCTTTAACACTGAGTGTGCACAACATCTTCAATTTGGTAAACATTCTTTCAAGAAGTGTTGTTAGTTTATAAAAAACTTGACGAATTAGAAAGCTGCGTTGATTTATAACTTACGAATTAGACAGCTACGTTGATTTATAACTTACGAATTAGAAAGTTGCGTTAATTTATAATTTTATTAATTAGAGAGTTGCGTTAATTTATATATTTTATTACTTAGAGAGTTGCATTAATTTATATATTTTATTAAATAGAAAGCTGCGATGATATATAACTTATTAATTAGAAAGTTGCGTTAATTTATATATTTTATTACTTAGAGAGTTGCATTAATTTATATATTTTATTAAATAGAAAGCTGCGATGATATATAACTTATTAATTAGAAAGTTGCGTTAATTTATATATTTTATTACTTAGAGAGTTGCATTAATTTATATATTTTATTAATTAGAAAGCTGTTTTAACTAATAACATGCGATTTTTTTATTTTTTACTTACGAATTAGAAAGCTGCGTTAACTTGTAATTTACGAATTAGAAAGCTACGTTGATTTAAAGAATACGTCGTTGAACAGATCCAATTTTTGTTTATGTATTCCACATCTTAGCCATCTTCTAACTGGTAGTCATATCCCCCACCCACTATAAAGTACATAAACAAAAACCTTACATTCCTCTTGACTACACCTACAGTAATAGTTGTTTGCTCAAGTGTTTTGTATGTTAAAATTAATGGATTCAATTTACTAAAGCCAAAGTTATTTAACCAGGATATACCAAACTTGTTCACAAGCATAGAAGCCTAAAAATAAGGCAGAAGAGGCACGTGTCCCCTCACCCAACTTTTTCCAGTTAGTGTACATACACTATTGTTAACAACTATATTAACTGACTTAGCTTTTTATTTGCCTTCCCTCCTCCTCCTCATTTTCCAAAAATATTAAGCAGCCATCTATACAGGTAATCAAAACATATGGATATACCATAAATATCCAGGTTTATCAAATAGATTAAGACGATCTTTGTAAATTAAACTATAACACGCGAATTTATTGACTTTTAAACAACATTATTTACGATAACCGAGCAAGTAACACGAGAGAACGTATTAATACTAGAAATAAACGTCCTCATAACACCAATTTTTTTTTTATATTTTACTATTGGACACTCAACGTTTAGCCTTACAGCTCCTTCAGGAGCGTTCCACTAAAACATAAACCCTTACAGTTAGTACCTCTAGTATATACCATCTTTCTCACAGACGTTAGGGATTGGAGCCGTGTAGCCACAGCGTGTTAATCTGTTTCATTTACCACCACGTTAAGGGATCTTGTGTATTACAGATGGGATCGGCGTGATTTCAAATCATGTAATTAGTCTGGTCAAAAAGTAACTCCTTTTTTTTTAGATGTACAACTTATTTTGTGGCTGCTATCAGGGGAATAACGGACTGTAGTATGAAAGAAATCGGACAAGCTAACGGTTTTTAATCGATTACACCAAATACCTCATGCACATACTGCCACTTACACCAAATATCTCTTGCACATACTGCCACTTACACCAAATATCTCATGCACATACTGCCACTTACACCAAATATATCCTGAACATACTGCCACTTACACCAAATATATCATGCACATACTGCCACTTACACCAAATACATCCTGCACATACTGCCACTTACACCACCTATATCATGCACATACTGCCACTTACACCAAATACATCCTGCACATACTGCAACTTACACCAAATACCTCCTGCACATACTGCCACTTACACTAAATACCTCCTGCACATGCTACCACTTACACCAAATACCT
>NW_013665871.1:270458-282047 GCF_000517525.1 Limulus polyphemus | reverse complement strand
ACCACATATATCATGCACATACTGCCACTTACACCAAATACATCCTGCACATACTGCCACTTACACCACATATATCATGCACATACTGCCAATTACACCAAATATATCATGCACATACTGCCAATTACACCAAATATCTCATGCACATATTGCCACTTACACCAAATACATCCTGCACATACTACCACTTACACCAAATACCTCCTGCACATACTACCACTTACACCAAATACCTCCTGCACATACTGCCACTTACACCAAATATATCATGCTCATACTGCCACAATAATATAAGGTATATATAGTAAGTGAGAAAACAATCGAAATCGAAAACGATTAACTGTTAGAAAATTAATTTAAAAACTTTAATCAAAATAATCAATAAACTTTAATTGTAGCTGATATAAATATCAATTCACTGTTAATGAAACCAACAAAAAATAATAATTAAGTAATAAATAGTAAACAACAGTTGTTGTAGTGTAAACACCTTTTCCAAATTGGCGAAGCATTATTATAATTTGGAATGAGTTCCTTGAGATCTTGAAAGTAGGTTTCTATTCTTCAGTAGTGAAACATTTTAGTGAATACACAAAACAAAACAAAAGATATTTTGTTTTTAGCATGCCGCTTCTTTCGTCGCCATATTTTCCTTGTATTAGAAACATTAATCTCTGTGTTTCTTAAAGATATACTCAAAATCTAAAAAGCATTAATACATTAAATTAATAAATAACAGATGCATTTAGTTTCTTCATCAATGGTTTATTAAGAAAAGAAAATTTTATACATTGAAAAATTTGCCATTTTCCACGTGCATTAGTTTTAAAATAAATCATCTCCAAAACACGGTGTGTTTTAAAAGACAAGGAAAATTACTCTAAGATATTTCTGCACATGCTTTAAGGACTTTGCAGATTAGCGAATTTAGCTCGAATGATGTATATACGATAGAGATTCGAATAGGGCATGGTTCGCTTTCCTGGAGTGTGAATCAAAGGGTTCATGCTTTGCAACCTGTTGTCACAAAAACGCGTTCTTGCACTTTGGGACTGGATGTGCTAAAAAATGAAGGGCAAATCCACTTTTAACGAGAAAAAAAAGTAGTTTGTGTCGGGTGTTGTTGACTAGCTGCCATCTCTGTAGTCTTTTAGTTCAAAGGTAGGGACAGCTTTGCGTATAGATAGTTTGTGTAGCTGTCATCATAACTATATAATTCATTCATATAGAGGTAACATTTCAGAAGTGTGAAAAGAAAATCTAAAGATAGGTTTAAGGTTGGAATAACAACCATTAATTTTAAATTCGTTTTCACTTACGCTAGAAACCGTGTTTCCATATCCGTGGTGGGCAGAGCACAGATAGCCTATTGTGTATCTTTGTGCTTAATTACAAACAAACACTTTTTAATGTCCACTAATTAACCCTCTTAGTGCATACCTCAAATTTTAAATGGGTATAGGCCCAGTCACTCTAATATATAAAAATGTGTACTTATTTGTGCAGCGTTCTCTGGAAGCCATACATTCGTTTTTGGAGGGCTTTCTAGATATGAAACTTTTACGGGCAACGACTCATTTCTAGAGTAAGGAACATCGGTTGGAGTTGAGAGGTATGAGAAAACGGTCAGCTTTTGGTCAGTACCTAACAGATTACATTCGTTAGAGAATTACTGAGGGGATTAGCTGCCTTTCTTGTTTAGCTGTTATGGGGATTACAGAACTTTTTATGATTATGAGGCGTTGTAATCTGATATAAGGAAAACAAGTATGTTCGGCGTGATTTTTGTGAAAGGATAAAAGTCAGACGTTTACTAGAAATAAGAGAAATGTGAAAGAGAACGAATAAAGTAAAAGAGACGAAGGAAAAATATGTTACCAGTAAGAACCAAAACTTATTTCTAAACCTGATTATAGTAATAAACAGAAATTTGCTATGTTTAAGTTGGTATGAGTCGATTTCTGATAGAAATGCGTACAACTTTAATAAAATTGAAGGAAAGTGAAGAACGAGTATAACACAATCACAACAAAGTGGTGGCAGAAGCGGTCTGCAATAATGCTAAGAGCTACATTAGAGACTTGATAAAAGCCTTAATACTAAATATTTCTACAGTCGTAATGAGCAGTCAGTAAAAGGTTTTCCAAAAGTGCAGCTTACTCTACCATATTTTCTCTAAAGCAGGAGTTTTTTATATACCTATACATAATGTGAGTATCGCTTTAAAGGCTTTTAGGCTTAATTAATGATCATTAGAAAAACGTTTGGTTGTTATATTTCGCATAAATCTACTGAGGTCTATCTGCACTAGCCATCCATAACTTTGAAGTGATAGCCTAGAGGGATAGAAAGTAGCTAGTCAAAATCAACCATCGCCAACTCGTAGGCTACTCTTGTAAGACGTAATCTTGGGAGTTGACCGTCACTCTCATAACACACCCGCAGTTGCAAAGTACGGATCGCGACTTGGAGAGGAGGGAGTAACAAGATGCGAGACACGGAGCCCCAGATCCGCAGTCCAGCACGCTAACCACTGGGCATATCCCGGCCCTACAAAAAAACGTATGACGTCACTTATCTGTTTCGCTCTCAACTTGACATAATAAAATCAATTGCAAGTCAACTTTCACTTTTGTATTTTACTTTAATTTTCTTATTTTGTATTTTCCAGACAATTATAAGAAGTGTCGTACCTGCTTACAACATTCATCTTGTGTTGGTACTCCTGGTACCAACAGTCAGAGTTTTACAGTAGCAAGCTCTTTTTTCCGAATATTTCTAATTTATTTGTGAAGTAAAGTCACAAGTTAGAGTGCCATTTTCCAAACATTTTAGTGCTGCCTGAACGCAAAAATGTTAATTCCGATGTACTTTATGGTTTTTATTATATATTTATCAGCTTTTACATATGAAAAAAAATAAACCTTAGGTAAAAGAAACAGTGGTGCTCCATGTTAACAACATGTGAACTTTACAATGTAACTATATATTTTTAGGGCTACACCAGTGTTCTGGGTTTTATAGAATGTTAAACTAAATATATATCTAAAATGTGATAGACTTGCGTAATTTCTTTCAATTTAAGTTACTTATAATGTTCTTAATGTAAATATTCTAAGTCAAACCAGTACCAAGCTAGAAGAGATGCACTTTTTTAACCTTTCTTTAACCCCCTAGCGTCTTTAATGCCATTGTATGGAATATATTATAGGCTTAATATATTACCTTTACACATTACACAAGCACACCCAGCTTTCTTTATATGCATTTCAGTTGGTATAAGTTCGGTTTCAATCAACCTATAACCTTACAAAAATCTTTCAAAGTACACTTTGATAGAAAGTTATCGAACATCAATAAATTTTTTTGTTTTTGTTTGTTTTGTTTAGAATTTCGCGCAAAGCTACACGATGGCTATCTGCGCTAGCCGTCCCTAATTTAGCAGTGTAAGACTAGAGGGAAGGCAGCTAGTCATCACCACCCACCGCCAACTCTTGGGCTACTCTTTTACCAACGAATAGTGGGATTGACCGTCACATTATAACGCCCTCACGGCTGAAAGGGCGAGCATGTTTGATGTGACGGGGATTCAAACCAGCGACCAGCAGATTTCGAGTCGAGTGCCCTAACCACCTGGCCATGCCGGGCCCATCAATAAATATATATATACATATTTGTCGGAAGGAACTATTTTTTGAAAGCGATGGTACCGTTTGTCTCTAATTCAATTATTATTGATTTCAATATTTTACTAATTAGTAAAAATAAATAAAACAATAATATTCTTTTATATAACACAACGGTTTTTTTGTGGGGGGGATGTTTTTTTGGTGCTTCTAAGATTGAAAACATCATAAAACAATAGTATTCTTTTTCATAACACAACGGTTTTTAGGAGTTTCTAAGATTGAAAACATCATAAAACAATAGTATTCTTTTTTATGACACAACGGTTTTTTGGTTGTTTTTTGGGGGTTTCTAAGATTAAAAACATCATAAAACAATAGTATTCTTTTTATGACACAACAGTTTTTTTTGGGGGGGTGTTTTTTTGGCGTTTCTAATATTGAAAACATAATAAAACAATAGTATTCTTTTAATGGCACAACGGTTTTTTTGGGGGGTGTTTTTTGGCGTTTCTAATATTGAAAACATCATAAAACAATAGTATTCTTTTTATGGCACAACGGTTTTTTGGGGGGGTTGTCGTTTCTAAGATCGAAAACATCTACCGTTAAGTGCATTTGTAACGTGATTTTTACGGGTAAAAAACAGATTACTAAACTTAAATGTGAACCTCTATGGCAAGAATAAACAAAAGGTTTTCCATATTTCCGAGGTAAAGTATATTTCATTTCTCAATATTTATAATGCCAGCGGAAATTAAAAAATAATTATAACGTTTCCTGTTCCGTCCTCTTTTATATGGTAAACACTTTGAATCTTTATCTTAGCGCAATTTTGAACTACATACACTACGCAATAATTTACAGACGTATTGCAATAGTTTTGTTTTGCATAATATCATATGCGCTGTTCATTCAGCCGCGTAATACACAACCCTAAAGTCTGGTAGATTGTGTAGGTAGAGTGAATTCAACGAATTTAATGCACTCATTTGTGGAAGGCTAGGCGTGTCGGTAAAACAGGAATGAATCCACGTTGGTAACTTATATTTAATCAATAATCTAAATGCTTTTTGCCACATGGATAAGATACATATTCGAATACAACGCTCATGAAAATCCGTTCGTTTTATTGTGATTTCGTTCTTTTTGTTTTGTAATCCTGTGACATATCCACGATACTGAATATTATCGCTCTCACCACGCACTTGGTGGCCTCGACAAAATCCGAAGAAATCCTAATAACGGGATAAATGTAATGTTGTTTACATTTCTGTTTGTTCCAAGTAGCTGGGGAGCTTTATATGTAAACACAACTTCAGGCTGTACTTGACGTCTGTTTGCGACAATTTTCCTGGAGAGTTTTTGGTGGAAAAAAAAATTGACGTAAAGAAACATTGTATGTAATACGTAATGTCTTTCCAAACAATCAACTGAGTCGCTTTACGGTGATTAGGGCAAATTTGTGTTGATATATATAAGTTGTAATTAAACTTATTTATTTATTTACTCACTATGAATATAGTTGCAGCATTGGTATCCTTATCATCAAGCTCAACAGTAAATAATGCATCCTAATATATAATATACATAAACTTATGCAACGCTAGATAATTAGGATTTCCTAGCTCGTTGTTTTTTGGTTTTTTTTAACCCAAAGCCACAATAGGTTATCAGCGCTCTGTCCATTGCGGATAATCGAACCCCAAATGTTAGTGTTGTAAGCCAGCAAACTTACCGCTGACTCATCGGGAAACATGCGATAATAAAGTATGACCTTTTCCTGTTGTTCGATTGAAACGTCATACTGTTTTATTGTTATCAGAATAATTCATGACTGAGAAATACGTAAGCAGAAATAGTCACAATAAGAATTGACTCAACCTTCTTTGTCTAACATAAAATGGGCGAATGTGTGGCGGTAGCCTTCTAAATAATGTACTATATTTTATGTAGAAATAACTTAGCATTTATTACTGTTCCGAACAACTTTGTGTATCGTTAATATTGAATATTAGTTTAAATTATAGCAATCAGCGCTAACAAAATTAGGAGGTTTCATGGTCTGACTGGAAGAGCATTCTACTGCTGTGTATAGACTTAATAAGTCTAATGTCAATGGCTGCACCTGCGACCGTTTCAGAATCACAGTGCGCGAGTTGTAGCTCAGGATGACTATCAAAGACTTATTACCCTCCCATTTACTTGAGATAGCTATTGCATATATAAGGACTTATACTGATATGGTAATGTCATGTATACTGAGGAAGTCAAGTGATTGGCCTAATACGGTAATGCCTCATGTATTGAAGAAGTCAAGAGACTGGCCTGGTGTGGTAACACCACATGTACTGAGGAAGGCAAGTGATTGGCCTGATGTGGCAAGCCACATGTAACGAGGAAGGCAAGTGATTAGCTTGATGTGGTAACGCTACATGTACTGAGGAGGTTAAGAGACTTGCCTGATGTGATAATGCCACACGTACAGAGACAAATCAAGAGACCTACCTGACGATGTCACGCGCACATAGAAACCAATAAAAAGGTTGATCTGGTTTTGTCGCATATATTAAGAAATTCCACGAATTACCTTAGTGATGTCATGTATACAATGAACATGAAAAGGTCCAGAGGATTGACCTCATCGTACACTAAGTCTGTTCGGAGGTTGCACTGGGAATGTTCCCATGCAAAAAAAAGTTCTGAAATGTGACCTGTGGTATTCGGAGATTGACTTGGTGATGTCATTCACACATAAAAAGTACAGGTACTGACACCTGTGGTATTCGGAGGTTGACTTGGTGATGTCATTCACACATGGAGATTGACTTGGTGATGTCATTCACACATAAAAAGTACAGATACTGAAACCTGTGGTATTCGGAGGTTGACTTGGTGATGTCATTCACACATAAAAAATACAGATATTGACACTTGTGGTATTCGGAGATTGACTTGGTGATGTCATTCACACATAAAAAGTACAGGTACTGACACCTGTGGTATTCGGAGGTTGACTTGGTGATGTCATCCACATATAAAAGTACAGATATTGACACTTGTGGTATTCGGTCGCTGGTAACCATCCTACATTATAAACAAGTAAACGTCCCCCAGCTTCGCACAGCAATGAAACCTAAACAACATATTATAGTTTTGTATAACAAGAGAATTTGATCAATATCTCTAAAATTTGTATAGCAAAGAAATGTAAACAACGCCTACCTCTGTGTGGAAAAATGGACGTGAACAGCAGCTCGTAGCTTCACCTAGTAAGGAGACTTAAGCAACATCTCTAAGATTCACGTAGTAAAAGGACATAACTATTATCCCCAGCTTCTTGTAACAGAGGGGGGGGCGTAGTAGGGGTACTTAAGCAACATCTCTAAGATTCACGTAGTAAGAGGACATAACTAGCATCCCCAGCTTCTTGTAACAGAGGGGAGGGACGTAGTAGGGGTACTTAAGCAACATCTCTAAGATTCACGTAGTAAGAGGACATAACTAGCATCCCCAGCTTCTTGTAACAGAGAGGGGGACGTAGTAGGGGTACTTAAGCAACATAACTCAGCTTCACATAACAAGGGGATCTGAACAACATGGTCTAACTTTGTGTATCAAGTGAATCTAAACAACATCGTACATTTTGTGTAGCAAGAAATTATAAATACCATCGTCTAGCTTTGCGTAGTATAGGAGGAACTTGAACAACATCAGCCAACTTTGTGTATCAAGTGAATCTAAACAACATCGTACATTTGGGGTAGCAAGAAATTCTAAATACCATCGTCTAGCTTTGCGTAGTACAGGAGGAACTTGAACAATATCAGCCAACTTTGTGTAGCAATGGAATCTAAACAACATCATACATTTTGGGTAGCAAGAAATTCTAAATACCATCGTCTAGCTTTGCTTAGTATAGGAGGAACTTGAACAACATCAGCCAACTTTGTGTAGCAAGGGAATCTAAACAATATTGCCCGACTTTATGTAGCAAGGGGTCTATACAACATTAATTTACTTTCAAACATCAATAACTGCTACACTATGCTACTCCGTTGTATGACGGATATCAATTTAAGTTACAAAAGGGTACGTTAATTACATGCTGCTTTCATGACAAAAGTCCGAAGAAATGCACCAAACTTTGAAGTGTCCAGTGCTGTCTCGAAAATTTTATAACGAAGTTAACGAGCTTTTTTTGTTCTTAAATCAGAGTTTCTGATCGAGATATCAAGTCTGCGAAAGACATTGAGTTCTTACGATAAATTCAGCAGACAGAAAAGGGAGAGAGAGCATGCTCGCTTTATCTGTATTCTCAATTCTGCCAAGTCAGCAGAAAAATGAAAAGAAATGACCCCTATTATCTTTGCTCTCTCGAAATGCTCCTTATTATAGCCTTCTATTTCAAGTATTAAGCAAAGATAATAAATAAATATAAAGAAAGATCGCTGCTCTTAGTATGTGCTTTAATTATGTTTAAAAAATGGGCACAACGTTTTCAAATAATTTTGCAATTACAAACAACAACAGTTCCTCAATCATTAAAATTGAATTACGTCTTTCAGAAGCTACAATAATTATACTGTCGACAGTTTTTCCTATTATCCTATTAACAACCTGGTAGATAAAAACATGAGTTAAACGGGAACCAAGCCTAATTTCCAGCAAACCTACTCAATGAGCGTTAACGAAAAGAGCGAAGAGCTTGCACGAAAACACGAGACACTGCTAACTTCTTTATTAGGTTTACATATTCGAATGCCAGAGAATTTCAATCATTAAAACTGAAGAATATATTGAGCATTAGTTTTATGCTACTTTGTGCATGACAAAAAAATCAAAACCAAGTTATAAATTCAATGTTAATTGCAGACAAACCTTTAATTGATAATATTTCTAACAAAAGACGAAAATCGACAGCTACATATCTGGTCACTATAGTAGCAAGCTTTTTTCCTCGTAATTGTTTTTCAAAATTATAATGCAAAGCTATCAGCCCATAGCCTTCTATAATCTTGAGCTGATAGACTAGACGGAAGGCAGCTGGTCAAAAGCGCCCCCCGTCAACATTTGAGGTACGGTTTTCTTATTAAGTAGTAGGATTTGATCGTCATATTTATATCGTCCTACGGTTTTAAAGTGCGAAGCGTGATGTTGTGGCAACGGGTTGCGAACCATGAATTATTGGATTCAAAATCTGAGTAGCGAGTTGAAGTGATGTAATTAGTTCTGTTATGCCTCGAGTTGAAGTGATGTAATTAGTTCTGTTATGCCTCGAGTTGAAGTTATGTAATTAGTTCTATTATGCCTCGAGTTGAAGTTATGTAATTAGTTCTATTATGCCTCGAGTTGAAGTTATGTAATTAGTTCTGTTATGCCTCGAATTGTAGTGATGTAATTAGTTCTGTTATGCCTCGAGTTGAAGTGATGTAATTAGTTCTGTTATGCCTCGAGTTGAAGTGATGTAATTAGTTCTGTCATGCCTCGAGTTGAAGTTATGTAATTAGTTCTGTTATGCCTCGAGTTGAAGTTATGTAATTAGTTCTGTTATGCCTCGAATTGAAGTGATGTAATTAGTTCTGTTATGCCTCGAGTTGAAGTGATGTAATTAGTTCTATTATGCCTCGAGTTGAAGTTAAGTAATTAGTTCTATTATGCCTCGAATTGAAGTGATGTAATTAGTTCTGTTATGCCTCGAGTTGAGGTGATGTAATTAGTTCTGTTATGCCTCGAATTGAAGTGATGTAATTAGTTCTGTTATGCCTCGAGTTGAAGTTATGTAATTAGTTCTATTATGCCTCGAGTTTAAGTTAAGTAATTAGTTCTATTATTCCTCGAATTGAAGTGATGTAATTAGTTCTGTTATGCCTCGAGTTGAGGTGATGTAATTAGTTCTGTTATGCCTCGAGTTGAAGTGATGTAATTAGTTCTGTTATGCCTCGAGTTGAGGTGATGTAATTAGTTCTGTTATGCCTCGAGTTGAAGTGATGTAATTAGTTCTGTTATGCCTCGAGTTGAAATGATGTAATTAGTTCTGTTATGCCTCGAGTTGAATTTATGTAATTAGTTCTGATTTAAAACTTATAAGCTTCATAAGAAATTTAGTTCATATCAACGTCACTAAAATATTCAACTTTAATTTTTTTCAAACGAAACCTTTCAAACTCGTACTAATACTATACTCACAATTTCTTATTGATAATCCAATTTTACTTATCATTTTATAGATTAAACATGAAATTAACGCTAAAGAAAAGCTAGTAGTTAAATGCGATGGAGATAAACTAACGAGTGTTTTATTTCTGTTTACAGGAAATGCGTTATTCTAGGACTTGTCTGGCTGTGGGCTGTCTTTTAATATGGATATGCTGTTGCTGCACACCAGTTCGACCATTTTCCCGTGCTTACCTGGACATGGTAGAGGATCTTAAATCAGACATGATGATGCCCTTCAACGGTGACAAGCATGTTGAAGCCAGTATGATAGATTTCAATCGGATCCGAAACAAAATGAAACAAGATAATAAAAGGACAGGTGAGGATAAGAAATAACGTGTTAAACAGTAGGCCTCAGAGGCTTTGTATATTATAAGCTTTATATATATTTTAAAACACTTGAGAAATATAATTACAAATACTTTTAAAACAGCACTAAATCATTCTCTCAAAGTATATCAGAAGCAGGTAAAGCTTATTATGAGTCAGTTTGTTGGTTGTTTATAAGCACAAAGTTGCACAATGAGCTACCTGTGCTATGCCCACCACGGATATCGAAACCCTGATTTTAGACTTACAGCTGAGCCACTAGGAGGCTTATTTGTCAGAATAAGACGTGTTCATATGTGTAACGCCTAACACAATATTAAGGAAATGTTACCATCTTATCAGTTAAATAATTCTTTACTATATGGTAATTTGTATTTTAACATGTTCCCCCAAACTGTTCGAAATCCTGACGCTGTATTGAAAACCGCAATATCTATTTTTCAATTAAATTCTTTTTGAATACTTTCTACTTTTGTTAACTAATCAAATTCGTAAGTTAATATTTATGGAAGTAATTCAAAAATACTTAAAAAAATATTTTAACAATAATTGAGCGTTTAAAAGACAGTACAAATTCAACAGTTATCTTTCAATAAACTATGAGAGTTAAAGTAACCGTGACAAAACTTATGTAAGCGTCGTGTTGATTGGCCGCCTTCACTCTCTTCTACCACTTCCAAATAAGGGATAGCTGACGCAAATAGCTTTCGAGTAGTTTTGCGCCAAATTCAACGTATCACGTGAATTATTGCGCTAATACTCCGCACGTATGATATACAAGGTGATTTGACACCAAACGCTCAGTTTAATAACGACTAGTTATCTTATTTTCACCCAACACTGTTTTACAAATACGATACTTCAAGGCTAGCCTTATAACCTGAGCCACCACTTCATTAATTTTAACTACATAATGACAACACATCAGGATCTGTGCTGCTGAATAGTTAATATAGCTTTGATATTTTCAATATACATGCATGTAGCATCATTTACTCCTTGTCATATCGGTTATTGTTTAGAGATGTATTGTTTAGTCGTTTAAACTAGTACAATAGCTTAATGTTCACCTTCTAACAATCGTTATCAAAGCTAAATGTACCAAATCAGAAGCGTCAGAAGTACAGTTCAACCATATAATGGACAATGCACCATTCCAAAGAGACGGAAGAGAATTTTGATCTTATAAATAAATGAAAATTAACAATTAACCCGTAGATAAATATCATACGGACATTTCACTATGTTTTATACTAACTAAAATAATATGTTACTTCAAAAGAAAGAAGAATGAACAAATCGAGCTATTGATACAAAGTGTCTTACTCGTAGCGTAATTGTTTGTTTGTTTTGGAATTTCGCGCAAAGCTACACGTGGGCTATCTGCGCTAGCCGTCCCTAATTTAGCAGTGTA
>NW_013665871.1:263689-269535 GCF_000517525.1 Limulus polyphemus | reverse complement strand
ACAAATAAGTCTCTCTTCTACGTAATTTTATACTAATTATGGGAAACTTACTATATTACCTGTTCAGAGCTTCTTTTGATGAACAAGTATTAATCTACATGCTGTAATGTCTATGATGAATGAAACGTTTATGATAATAATTACAAGACCGAAACATTTTATTCTGATTACAGAAGTTTGAAAACCTCATTTATGATGACAGATTTGTATTAACTATTCCAAAACCAAAAACTAAAGAAAAACTATGCTCGTTAGTCACGAAACCAAACTAGTTACCCTGTTCTTTGTGATAAATTTAGAACTTGACAACAGGCTTGAGTTATTAATAGACGAATAAGCCTTTTCATAAAAGTTAATTTATCATGAATGAATTCACTTTCAAGACACACACACACACACTCAGATTCGCCACTGTTGATGTTGACGTTGAACAAATTAAAAATCATGCAGATGGAAAAAAAGTAAAACAAGATCTTATCATCAAATTTTTAATTTAGTACCGTTAATATTATTAAACTTAAATACATTAATTATGTGCAGATGGCGAAGGTAAAAATGAAAGGCTATGGTAACATTCTTTAAATTCAAAGAAACCTCTTCTCTTGAGAACTTTTTTAATGTCAGAAATCTTAATTTATCAATTATTAATCCTCAAATTTAACAGCGTAACTTAGGTAATTCTCGACCTTCGACGCATCAAAACCAGATTACGTCTATGCTGATTTTTCACACAAACTATAACATTTTTCAGTCTTTTGTAAAGTAGTTTTCATTATTATACTTGAACCTATAGATGTGTATTATTGATGTACTTGCACTTTTGACTTGTTGGAGGGAGGTGCTGATGTTAAAGTGCTAACAAACAATTGACATCCAACTCTACCACTAATCGTGTGTAGATCTTACTAGTCCAACTGTAAAACTGATGGGTAATTAACGTACAGAAGCTACAAGTATACAGGAAACTGCAAGAAATGTTGACACATATCAGCTTTCCTGGTAAACATTTTTCGACAACACGGGTTCACATATGTATTTCCATAAAAGAGGAAACTCTGGGAAAACTAAATATTGACATCATAAATATTCAAGATTACACTTAACTCTTCTTAATAAGCTTTATGATTTCCAGTAATACTTAATGGTTATTACTACTTCTTTTCCAGTTTAAAAACAAACAAACATGTATATTGGATTGTACTGTTTGTTTAAAATCGTCTGTTGAACAAGCTGGCGTACTCTCTAAACATCTTAATACTTTATGCTTTAGCTACATATCATATAACACAAAAGAGATAAAAAAGCGCGTAAGAAAAGAGCTGTTAAGTTTAAACCACTAACACCATGAAAACATTATATTTAATTCATACCTGTGACTGCAATTAGTTTAATAGCAATCTAAGCTCAGTGTTTTGTTATTATGAACGTTTCACTGTCTGAAATTTCTCAAAAATAGATGATGTTGGTAAGAACTAAAATCTAGATTGCTTCATATATATATATATATACTACAAGAACAATTTATTGGTATGAGACTGTGAGACTTGAAAGTCCGAAGCTTCACCTAGTGTGATAAAAATGTCTCTTTGGAAGCAGGTGGAAGGTAAGTCTTTCAAGTAATGTTTGATTTTTCTACTGCCGTGTTCTCCATCCAGTTGTTTTACGCTTTCCGATTTTGTACAGCTTCAAGTAATAATCGAAACATCTGAACGGTCACAAGAGAATACTTAGAGGAATACAGTTTCTATCTAAACAACGAAGCATATCAACTTAAAATTTTACAAAGTATAATATAGTATATGAAATACTTAAACTACCTACCAGAGGTCTAAACTAAATCGTTATGTCAATATCAAATAATTACAAAAATTAAACATAACATCAGGAACAATAAACAATATCGTGAGTTTTTCTGAAAAGGTATTTCGTAACAATAAAAGTTATCCAACTTACGAACAATTTAAATGGAATTAAAAAGAAAAATTAATGACCTCGTAATTAAACATTATGACATTGTATCTTAATTCTCTACAACAGTAAAATGTTTGCCAGCCAAATGAGTTTTGTTTTTTTACAAGAACGGATTATAATGAATAGAGTCCTCATTTTTGTAACCTTTGAATTTGTAAGGATCATCATGTTAAATAACTTAAAATTCATATATTTAACCTTTAAGTGACGGCAATGTGAAATAAGTAATGTAACAGTCATTTAAATTTATCATGAAAAAGTAAGTGCATTTTCAAGCTGCTCTAGTTTAAGCTCGATAAATCTAAGTAAGCAAGCTCAATATAACTCCAATATTTCGCCATTTCCTCGATCCCAAATTAGGTAATGTAGAAAAAGATAAACATTACAACTTCCCACAAAGATCATTTCAATATTATCTTTCACAAGACGTCAGTCTCCTTGTTCATTGTTGTTGTATAAACTTTTCTCGGTAATAGGACAGAAGTTTAAAAACTCACACACTGTATAAAGAAAATAATAATTACGTTAATTCTAACACCTTAAGAAATGAAGACGTAATACAACAGCATTTTCCCTGGACCACCACTGATCTGAATTTTAAAATCTAACGCTACCGTGCACATACATAACAAACAAATGAACATATGGTATAACCTGCATGGTATGAATGGCAGAATATATCCTTTTTGTAGAGGTATCAAAATGTGTAGGACTCACAAAGCGGTGGAGGTACATTGTGTACCAGATTTCACATTTAATAGGCCTAAAATTTGTGTTAAAAATCACGTTAACTGCTGATGTGAAAAAATAACAATATGTGCAGTTAACGTGATTTTACCACAAATTTTAAGCCTAATATTTTCTAATGCTCTGCCAGCTTTCGACGCTTAAACCATAGATTTAACTTCTATTTCAAACCTCACATATGAAATGAAATTATGATTTAAAAATGGCAAACAGAGACTCTGCTCAATAACAAAATGTCCAACATCCAAAACTATCGTTCAATATCAGAAGCCAGTTGTGGGAAGACAGCTGCTTCTTAGGGAGAAAAATATATAAACATAAGGCTAGGAATAATGTGTATAAACATAAGGCTAGGAATAATGTGTATAAACATAAGGCTAGGAATAATGTGTATATACATAAGGCTAGAATAATGTGTATAAACATAAAGCTAGGAATAATGTGTATAAACATAAAGCTAGGAATAATATGTATAAACATAAGGCTAGGAATAATGTGTATAAACATCAGGCTAGGAATAATGTGCAACAGCTTATTTCCTGAAGTTGCCTTCAAGCCCTTATGTTAGCCACTTTAACCTATCTCGTTCAAAATACAAGGCAATGCGCTAAACAGTGCACTCCCCGCACAGAGCTTATGCAGAGTTTGAGCTTCTCTCTGGTTGTTGTCCAGTCAAGAGACCTGAGAGGATTAGATACACACTGGACCTTTACCTCCCTCCTTGGCTGCTGTTTAATTGTTTGGTTTTGTTCGATGAAGCCTACACATTTCTCCACTATATCCGGTACCTAGGAAAATCTATTTTTACAACATGCAGCCATTGTTTGCGCGCTACGATTGTGCGCAGGTTGTTGCACACGCGAGTGGTTCTTTACAGACCATGTCCTTGGATGTAAAACATTGATTTTTTTCTATTGTTACTAGCAAATATTTCGCTTTTTATCGTTCGTTATGAACTTATAGTCTTGTTCTCACAAACAGCCCCCAGTGACACAGCGGCATGTCTGCAGAGTTACAACGCTAGAAACCGGGTTTCGATACTCGTGGTGTGCAGAGAACAGGTAGCCCATTGTGTAGCTTTGTGCTTAACTACAAACAAACTCACAAACATTACATAGTTGCCGATAAAATACACAGTACTCATTTTATTTTTTCATAAATAAAATTAACACTATATCTAGCTACCGGTTTGCCCTGCAGTTGGTGGTCGTAGGTTACATAACGAGTTTATTAGATTTAGTGGTGAGAGGTACTTAGGTGTGTGTTCATCATGTATGGCAAAGCTTTTCAGTGTGCTTAATGAATAATTCTTGTTCAAGTGTTTCTTAAAATAATCTATTGATCTATTAAGAAGTCTAACAACACAGAGATGTTTGCGTAATTGTGTAGAAATGCTGTGTTTGTGATTTTGGGAACTCTGTATGCTTTAGCGATTATTTGGATTGTCTGTAGTTTATTTATGTGTGATTTGGTTACATTTAACCATGCAGAGCAGGCATACTTTACCAATGAACGTATATAGGTTTTATATATTTTCAGTTGTGGCGCCCCCTACTGTCGTCTGTCATACGTCGTACATAATTTGTTCTTTGCCATATTTTATTTGTGATTTAATTTGCTTGTTTGTTCCAGTTAGCCTTCAATCATAGGTTAGACCCAGGAAGTTGGCTGATGAGACTAGCTGGAGAAGGGTTCCATTGTGGTATAGTTTTTGGGCTGTATACTCGTTTTAAGTGATTTTGTAAATAACATAACTTGTATTTTTAGGGCATTAATTTTGAGTCTCCAAGTGTTACAGAAGTTTTCTATTTGGTTTAATCGCGTTTTCAAATTTGTGGAGCTGTGGTTAGAGTGTATGAAATCTTCCATATAGCCACAAAGTCAGCAAACTAGAAACAGAAGCGGGAATTTAGGTCTAACAAAGGCATATTACTCACATAAATGATGAATAGTATAAGTTAACTCCCCTCTGCCTCTGTTGTAAAATAATCCGATAATCGTCTTCTTAATCGGGACTCGGTCCATGTTTTGGACCAGGGAGAGTAAGGTTCAGCGTTGACCTTATCCTCCCTCTCAGGAATTGTTATTTTGTTTATGGTGTTACTGAATCCTCGATAATAACCCTTGTTACGTTGTTGAATTACTGAAAGTATGTTAAATTTTGTCCAATGTATACAGTTTTAATGAACATACCATTTTCGTGCCATGTCTAATTCATGGAGTAGTATTAACTCGTATATTTTCTCTAGTTTCGCTTAGGTATGATCACACTATTACTCCGTATTGACAATATAGTTCTGCTTAACAGTCATACACACACACACACATAATCCTATTTTTTACATACAAAACCCTTATAAGATAGAGCTACGTTTGTGTCTAGGATACAGTTAGCCTAGCACTGTTTGGCCTCTAGGTTTCTTATCTATGATGTTTAGAAAGGAGAGGTACTCAGGGCTACGTTGATCATGTATTATGTAACTCTCTAGTTTGCTCATCAGTTCGCACTTCATTAGGATTTAGATCCATGTGAACCTGGGAAGATCAAGTACAAGGTTGACCTCTTCAGAGTGATGTGGCAATATTGTATGGAAAGCCCGCCGGCGCCGAGCGTTGCCGAAATAGTACGAAGCGATAGCCGACGGTTCTTGGTGCAAACAATCACATTACCCAATTATATTTGCCATAATACATTAGTATTAAGCCCATTAAACTTTTAAACACTACATTCTTAATTTAGTCTCATTTTAATCTCATACAGTGGTTGGAATTGTTTTAATATTATGAAACAATAAGTATATCATTTTCTTTATCGAGTCTAAACTGTGCGAATTATCGACAACTCTTTAAATAAATTTGTAGAAAATTAAGTAAAATTTTTAAAATTATGGTTAACATATCAAGGATATATTTACTGTAAATACTGAAAATTCCATCCTTCCCTTCCTCGTAAACGTATACACACTTTTTTTTTCTAGGACTACATTACTGCATGTTAACATCATATTAAAACCTCAGAGGAGATAACCTAATTCCTATAATGGTTTGTTTGTTTCTTTTAATTAAGCACAAAGCTACACAAGGGCTATCTGTGCTCTGCCCACCACTGTATCGCAACCCGGTTTCTA
>NW_013665871.1:250516-262881 GCF_000517525.1 Limulus polyphemus | reverse complement strand
GCTCTGCCTACCACTGTATCGAAACCCGGTTTCTAGCATTGTAAGTCCGCAGACATACCGCTGTGCCACTGGGGGGCCCTATAACGGTGTACATCATCTTACTTCCTCCTTCACAAGGATGCTGTTAAAATAGGTATTTCGTTGTGTAAACTATCTTACTAATCACGCACACTATCTAACAAGCATGTATCAGTCCACCAAGGTTTGTTTGGCACATGATGCTGATCAAAACAGGTGTGGTGTGAAATAAAATAGGTGTTTCGTTGTGTAAACTATCTTAAATAATCACGCACAATATCTAAGAAGCATCTACCAGTCAACCAAGGTTTGTTTGACAAATGATGCGGGTCAAAACAGGTGTGATGCGATTGAAGAAATTACTGGCTATAGACAGTAAAAGGCAGTAGAAGCTGAGACGTTGTGGGTGTAAGCACTCAACTTCGTACGTTTATTTGATTAAGTTTTTATGATTTTCCATGACAGCTGACTAGATTGACATTGGCGTTTGGATATTGTCTGATATATGGGATATCCCCAACGCATTTGGGTGCTGTTACCACATACATTATCCGTTATGACACTAAGTTGACAACTAGGACCCATAACGGTATTGCAATATTTAATTCATTATTGTTTCATAGTACTGACTTAATCGCCTATAAACAATCAATGTAATCAATAGTTTGTAAGCTATTTATTTATTTGTATACAATATATTTATACGGCACCTTTTATAAAATACATCGTTAGTGACATAAATAGGTGTTTCTTAGTCCTGTTAAATAGAGTCGCTGTGGTTTAGTCTTTTGAAGCAGTAGAGCCATAAAAAATAAAATACGAATTGAAAGAGGTTCTCTACAAAGTTTGCTCTACTGTTGTATTTTATCATTTATTTTATAAAACAAGATCACCGACGGAGACTTGGTAGAAAACACCCACACTTCCACCATATCTCCCCAAGGGATGAAGAGATGACACCCACTCTTCTGCCGTCTCTCCCCAAGGGACGAAGAGATCTCCAAATATAGTCTGGCAATTACTTTAAACGAACGCTTCAAAAAACTGTTGAGTTTACCGGTAATATTGCGTACAGTGTGTTACACACAGTTCCTTCTTATATACAGGGATTTATTAGACGAAAACAAAAACATTTTAGGGAGATGTTTTCATGAATTAATTCATATTGATCCTGGTGTATGATTAAAAATATGACTGACTGAAAACAGAAGGAACTCAATGGTCTATGTAAATATTTTATAAAATACCTTGACTCCCTGACAAACACGATTCCGGTTTCTATCTGTAGCCTTATATGCTTTATTATAGATAATAAAAAAAATCATTGAACTTTTAAGATAAGTGTTGTAAATTAAAACAAAAGTATGTAAAAACCAAGAAAACACATCTACAGCCAAGTATTTTTTTTTAATATTAATATTTTAGCTGTACACGCATTTATTTTTAAATTAAGCCCAAAGATAAGTTAATTTTATATGCGTTTTCTAGATGGCGCGATATCTGAGGTCGTCCAACTTGCATCTTTGAGCTCGAAAACAAGATTATAGGTAGCGAAGACCATTAAGTCAAAAAAGTTTTGTGTCCACAAATTTATGGGCGCAGAATAACTAATAAGAGATGACTATTTGATTGTGTTTACATATGTCCTTAATCTTGACTAGAGTTAACAATAAATTTAAACAGTAAAAAGAAAAAAAAATGTATTCCATTCGACCTGATTTCTATGTAGGTTTAGCTAGAACTGGTTTAAAATATGTCAATCCCGTTCAAAACTATTGCGGTGACTTAGATACAATCATTATAGTAGAAATGACGATGCCATTTTCAGTCAAAAGTTTTTACAATTACAAACTCAGTAACAATAGAACACGCATTTAGTTCTAAATAGCGTGTACACGTATACAAAGGTCCCAGTTGAACTACTCAAGAGGTGAAATATATACAGACAACATGGTGCTCCAGGGTAAGTGAAGTCTAAACTAGATTGAAATAATGAATGGTGTCACTACAGTGCGACAGTCTTTACATATAGTGACAATGTTGTAGTTTCAACTACTGAAGGAAACTGTAAGTGACATGAAGCTTACATAACTCCAAAGCTTCTTTCCTGAAAATCTGAGCATAAAGGTAAACACATGCGTTAATCGTTTAAGAAAAGACAACATTCCATTAACGCCTAAGGGTCTGGTATCTAACATGTAATTTGTCACATATCAAAACAGCTGTTTATTTTCAGGCATTAAAAAATGTATTTTTGTTCACCAGTAAAGCAACAATGCATAAAGAAAATTTAGTTAAACGCTTGCAAAAACCTGCAGGTTCCAAAAAATGCTGTAAAATGAAAAAATAGCGAATTATCGCTGAATCATCTCCATCGGATCATAAATATTAAACAAACGTTTATATATATATATAGTTCGCCCCCCAGTGGCATAGCGGTATGTCTGCGGACTTACAACGCTAGAATCCAGGTTTCGATACCTGTGGTGGGCAGAGCACAGATAGCCCATTGTGTAGCTTTGTGTTTAATTACAAACAAACATACAAACAATATATATAGTTCTAAGAATGTTGTTGTTCTTTTTCTTACAACCCACCCCTAACCCCTCCAAAAAAGGGCATGCGGGTGTTACTGGGTTCGTCTTTGTGTGGGTCTTTGTCAGGAGTTAGCAGAGCTTATAATTTAGATCGTGTCTATTAACATAAGTAACTCTTAAACCCGAATAACCTAGCGGTATAATACAATGAAACTTCAACTACCCATTGAATGAAAACCATCCAAAATACCTTGCACATGTGATAAATGGTAATCGACCACTGACCCAAAAGGAATGTAGCACTTGATCCACGTACTTGTCGTACTTATGCTTGTCTAACTGAGAGATCTTTCTCTGATAAACATGTAACCTGCTATAGTGTATAAATAAAGCATACAAAAGAGCTCGTTTATTTTAAAACAGTTACTCGAGCTTGACAAAAAGTCGTAAGTTCGATAAAAATTTAAAATGTCCGTCAGAAGTACTGTACCACCATCAAGAAATTATGCTCCTGAAAATATATAATTATTTCAAGAAGTGTTTGTTTGTTTTTATGCGCAAATCTACATAATGAGCGGTCTGCGTTGTGCCCTTCACAGGTATCAAACCCTGATTTTTAGTGCTGTAAGCCAGCAAGCTTACCGATGAGCCACTAGAGGAATTTGAAGAAGTTAATTCTGTGCCTGTGCGGGATTCAGCCATATGGCTCTCGTATAGTATCAATGATTTAGCCAACTAAACTAGACTAGAGCACAACTCATTTCACTGGTTAATAAGGACGGCCTTTTCAGTTTTGGCAATTGGCTTGCAAAGCACAGAATTCGATTATTATAAGGTTTTATTAGAAGTGCTGATATCAAGGGGTTTAACTGTAAAATGTAGGGACGCACGGGTACCCGCCCAGATATTCGGGCTACCCGGTAATACTCGGCTCCGGCCGAGTGTCGAAGTTAGGCATCTAAGCCCTAATCTTTGTGGCAACTAACGCGGTACTGAAAGTTACAGTTAATAATTGGTTTAGATATATATAAAAAATAACAAAAACGTGTCCGAGCAACAAAAACTGATCTCTCGCTCAAAGTCTGGGGAAGGTGGGAGTTTTGAGAACAATAGGGGTTAGGGTTTGAGAAGCTGGGGCTAGGCATTGAAAGTTGAAACTAAAACTTGAATATTCTGTTGGTGATTATTCGGTTAAATGTAATAAACGTCAATTTATTTGTTTCTAATTTTTGTGTATGTTGTTTGTCTGTTTGTTTCTTGTTGTTTTTTGGGGGGCAAGGGGAGAACTCGGGCGCGGTTGACACCCGTCCCCGACCAAAGCTTAGTGACCGGGTACCCGGACCCGGTATTCAGCCAAATCTTACTACCCGTGCATCCCTAGTAAAAAGTAAAACTTGGCTTGTATCCTGTTAAAAGTTAGAAACTTCTTTATTTCACAAGTCGGTTCCACCTGTAATAATTCTTAACGTTTCTAAGAAACTAAGTTGTTATGGTACAGGATGACGCAAACAGCTTCTTGTGATAGCGAGAAGTTTGGAATTCTTAGATTATTATACGCTTGACAATGTAACTTTGAATCGTGGGTTTTAATTGGCAAGGTCTAAAATCGCACCTCTTCACACTAGAACAATATTTCATACAACTAGAGCAGATATCTATTGAAATCTATTTTTCATGTGAATGATTTTACACCGCTGTAGACAGTAGAGAATCTAAGTGGCTTTGAATATATTTCGCTTTTCATCTATATAATTAAAAAACTAACTTATGTGTGTGCGTGGGATGCTTTTGAAACTACATTAAACTCTGCAGAAATGAACCTAGATTTTTTGGGTTTTAATTTCGAGTAAAGCTACTTGAGGACTATCTGCACTAGCCGTCCTTAATTTTGAAGGAAGCTAGTCAACATCATCCACCACCAACTCATGAGCTACTCTTTTATTAACGAATAATTGTATTGACCATCACATTATAACGCCCCCTCCCACCAACCGGGTGAAACAACGAGCATGTTTAGTGACGGGGATTCGAACTCGCGAATCGAGCACCTTAATCACTAGGCCATGTCAAATCCTGTGAAATTATGAGTAGAGAAGCACGGTCGATTTCACCATATGTGTAAAGAAGAGGTGGATGTAGATAGTACTGTGCATTGCAAATGGAAAAGTACTAAGGGATGGATCTCTCATCCCGCAGAGCCCATCTCAGACAGCAGTGTTTATGTGTTAAGGTTTTCTGTGTGAATTTCTTCGTTTGTTTATGGACATTAGAGTACCGGTATTGTCACACTGTTGAGTTTTAATACTTCCCCCCTCCCCGATACCCAGGTATTGAAAGAGTCGTTAGATCTGGTGTCTCTTACTAGATAAATCGATCGGTTTTTCATTTTTGATCACACCATTCGGATCAAAGTTTTTTTTGTACTAGAAATGTTTGGTGGGTATCACGTGTTGTGATACAGGTTTAACCTCGCAGCCATTGAGACGCCCCGCACGACCATCAGATTTGTTCAGAACTATAGTACCTAACCCTTTATATGACTAGTTTAGACTAGTCAACTGTTTTAATTACTATAAATACAAAGCACTGCCTTTACATTTTAGAAACTTTGTGCATTCAAATACAAAATACCACATCAAAGAAATATATATATATATTGTACACGAAGCACGAGTTTCGTTATATAATGTTAGTATATTTGTTTTTTGTAACAGTACCAGGCATTTGGTTTATTTTAAAATTAATCTCTGTAGCCCATCTACCGAGAAAGTTAGAATCGATACATACAAGTTGTGGTACCGTGTAGTTTAATGAAATAGACTTTCGTTAGATCATGAATATGAAGAACACGAAATAAAGTAATATTCTTTTATGTAACAGCGTGTTGCAGGGGAGAATTTCGCATGTTCAAAATGATTCAACATCACACAGCTTTTTTGAAAATGAATTAATCGAAAATTGAATTATATTACAATGTATAAGTCTATTGATACAGAATTAAAGATGAATATGCGTTATTTCTATATCCAAGTTGACTTGCTGAAATATAATATTTTTCATACCTGTATTAACGGAATGGAGTTAAATCATCTTGTTGCAATATTATTCACAAAAAACGTCAAGAATATCTTCATTGTATTACGAAGTACCTTTATTTTTTGTTAACATGGTTACTTTCAAAGAAACAAGTTAACATGAATATTCCTTTGAGTCCTTGAGTGTTTGTTCAGACAGGAGTAGCCCAAAAGTTGGGAGTTACAGTTAAGTAGCTGCCTTCTCTTTAGTCTATAAATGTAAGTTTGCGCTAAATTTCTGAAAAAGAAGCAAATACATTTTATACTTCATTTAACGGATTAATAACTCTCTTAACCCTCGTATGGAAGTATACCATTCGTCTAAGAAGTTTCAAAATCTTAGGAATAAAAGTTTAGAAACAAACATTGATCATTCGAGTATTTCATATTCAAACTCAAAACGAAGAAAACCAAGATTAATAAATTAAAAAAGCAAAAGCCTTTATAATGGATGTCAAGCCAGGAAAAAAATCTTATAAAAAACTTACTGTATTATTTTGTTTATAATTATAATTTTTATTAACCCTTCCTATCATTTTTTTTTCCAGCTGCTATGGGAGTTGATCTACCTGATTACATCCTTCACTATAAGGGCGGATGGCCTGACCTGTCATCCTTCAGAGAACGGATGCAGAAAAGCGGAAGAAGATGAATTATGTTGTTTTTTCTCGGAAGGATGAATCAATCTTCTTGGTGTATTATTCTTAATATTTAATCAGTGTAGAATATATTCTTATGTTTCCCATTATGTAAAACTGTCGAACATGTACGATAAAGAATATTTAAATAAATGACACCAACCTGCATGTATATAAAACCCGATGCTACAAATGTATGTTTATTATTTTTTTGATAGACAAACCACAACTGTTGCCATCTAAAAAAGTATCACTTAAAAAAATAAGTGAGTGGTGCCCTCTGTCGGGAAAACAGAAACACAAACTTCTGTATAAAAGCAGTCCTTGTCGATCAGCTTTTTTAAATTCATTTTTTTTTGTAAACTACTCTTGAACCAACCAAATTTCTTGTTGATCTATGACGTTGTTGGTACAGTGTTTCTAATAACTCACGAGTCACAAACATTTAACAACTGTTCCATCAAGATTGCTATTAACCTCATTACCTACTGTGTATTTTAAGTAGAAAATGAATGGTTTCATCCTCTTTTTTTTTTCGTCAATTCTTTACAGTGAGAGCATTACGTATACTCAACTGGTATAAACAAGTTGGTAATTTGAGGGTAAAAAATATTAGGTATTTAAATCTTGACGAAACCAGTAGAACCAACACTACATTCTTTTGCAGGTGAAACATTTGCGTCACTTTTTTTTTGTTTGTTTGTTTCAATTATTAACTTCAGCGACTATGCAAAAAAGGAATAAGATTAAGTAGTTTTCAAACTTTAAAATTTTCCAAGGTATCTTACCTAAAACTTATATCTTGTTACCCACATTCCAAAGCTTGTGAAAAAAAAAATGTCTGTGTAGGAATGTTTCAATCATGAAACACGCCTTGGAGACACTAGCCGACAATAACGCTTGTAAATGTTTTCTGGGATGTTTCGGGAAAATGGACAACATACGACTTTGTATTTGTAAAGACAAAAATCTTCTTCTTGTGAAATAAAAAGACACTATACTGAAATCACAACATAACAAATGATAGAATAAAGAAGACAGAATAGGGTAAAACTTTCAATTTTCGATCTAATTCTCACTTGAAGAAACTACGCAGTTTTCTGCTTTTACTGGCTCTTACGACCTACTCAATATATATCGAAATCGCCTAAATTCACTCTCAGTCAGAATAAAAGTTGTGGTTGCAGATTTATTTTTGTTGTTATTAAGCACAAAGCTACACAAAGGGCTATCTGTGCTCTGCCCACCCGGTTTCTAGTGGTATAAGTCCGCAGACATACCACTGGGGGCAGTTGCAGATTTTTAAAAAAATCGTTGAGACTTCTGTAATTTTAGGACATCTATTTTATCGGCAGAGTTTTAAGGGAACAGATTAATCCCAACACTTTCAAGCACTTCTTATAACAAAAGTAAAATATCTTAACTTCACGTAATCAGTTGGAAAACATATATAACGCTTTTATCTTTATCTAATGTAAAAAAATCACAACTGACACTATTGTACTGATATATTTACGTGACTATCACAAGTAGCTTTGGAAGTGACTCTTTTTTTATCTCTGTGTAACAACAGCAGAGTGTAAGTTTGTTCAAATGTTCAAATCAAATTATAAAATTCCAGCTGAAGTGAGAGGTAGAGAAATGTGCATCTCTTTTAGTCTATGACGGCCAGATTTTAAACTGAATGCATACCACTATGACAAAGTTGTGATAATTTACTCAATACTAATGAATCATATAAAAGGTTGAGTAAGTTACATTAAAACGATTTGGAAGCAATACTACATCGATACAATCTTTAAATGTCGTCACGTCAAGTCATGCTTTATCTGAGAATCGCCCTGTAGCATAGTTTCCATTGCATTAGGTTCCTTCCTGAGTCTGTCATGTACAAAGTACACCACACCTTCCTTCTTGCTTTCCATAATCCATTTAGTGTACAAGGACAACGGTTTCCTAGCGCTAGTTTCAACCGTCCGATCACACAGAAATTCATAGGTAACTTTAGCGTTATGTCTCCATATGAAATAGCATGAATACCTGATTCATTCTCTAAGGTGTGTGACAGGTGAACTGGAGGTTTGATTGGAAGCCTTATCTGGATGAACCCATATTCCTTTGGCCTCATTTCCAGACTGAGATCCTTCTTGATTATGCTGTGTACTTTTGCCTGGAGCAAGTGGACAGCATTTGTTACCGACCTTTGTGTTCATGGATTCACCACTGTTACATGGCGCCGTGCTTTGCTTACCAGCCTGGGGTATGGCCTGTTGTATGTCTCTTTTTTAAATGGTCCTGGATCCTCAAGTCGATTCATATTCCTTTGTATTTCGATATCATTAAGTACAAGGGATATTTCCGTCTTGAAAATTCTAAATCCCTGATCTGAACAATTTTCATGGTCTTAGCATATCGATATTTTGTGTCGGAAAGAGATTTTACATACCTTTCCAAAAAGCATCAATTTTCGGTGGCGTCACACTATCCACAAAACGCTGTATTGTTTACAAGGTTAAAACCTAGTTCTGATACATGTCGTTCCATCGCAATTTTGTATCCGCTGTGGTTGTCACGCGATTTGCTGAATTGCATATTCAAAATCGTTTTAATATAACTTACACAACCCTATATTTGTTTGTGAGGTTCTTATTGACAGTAAACCCGAAAAGTGGGGCACAAAAACCACCAGACATCCCACCTTGAATATCGCTTCGTAAGTACAAGTTAAGGAAGAAATTTCTCAAACTATACTTTCTACGATTGTTTGTCTTAAGTATAAAAGAACGTTTAGTGCATTAAGTTAATTGTGGTCCACTAAAAATTCGATTAGATTTGGGAATTTGTCTCACTTCATCTAGAAATAGATGAAACAATATTTTGTATGTTTGACTTATCCTTTCTTTATATCACGAGTTCCCCCTAGGGCACAGCGGTATGTCTGCTGACTTACAAAGCTAGAAACCGGGTTTCGATACCCGTGGTGGGCAGAGCACAGATAGCCTTGAGTAGCTGGGGTCGGTGTGGCCTGGTAGTTATTGGGCCTGGACTGTCACCCATTAGCCTAATTATGCGCTCTGTACTTTAGGACCGTGAATGCGCTATAAGAGTGACGGTCAAATCCCACTACTTGTAGTAGCTTGAGTGCTGTTGACTAACTGCATTCTCTCTAGTCTGTCAGTGCAGTTTCTAGAAAAAATCTGAAAACAAACATTTTATACTGCAGGAAATGGTTTAATATTACTATTAGGCCACTTGAGGAATTTTATCATTCATCTGATAAGTTTCAAAATCTTTGAGATTATGCCGGCAGCTTCTCTAATCAGATAATTTGCTAAATTGCGTTTAAAATTATGTTTCATATCTGAAAAATCTTAGTAAATAGTATTGTATTTTTCACAATAGATATAAAGTTTATTCTCAAAAAGCTTCTTTTTTTTTAATTACACGGAAAGTAGTATATATTTATACTTATATTGTGTTGAGAAAGGCTATATTCAACTAAAACCAAAACATAGTGCACTATACTCACCAGGCAGATGCAGTCGATAAATTTTTTAAATGCAGCACAATCTGCTCTACCTAACTCTCCTGTAACAGCAAGTTATACAGTTGACTATGGTGTATGCCTTTATATCCTCTGTCATTACTTCTTCCTGAGTACACAAGTTATATTAAGTCTCTAGCCCTAAATCAATAACGAACTGTCTAAAAGAAAAATGATTGAAAATGTTGATCTAAAACACTTAAGTACTTCGTCAGATACGACGTTCTACAAAGCGATAGATTTTGAGTTATCACTGACGACAATCAAAAATTAATGGGTATTAAAATTATTTAACAAACATTGTCAAAAGAAGTTCAGAAGAAACGCATGAGATATGTCATTATGGAGTTCCCAGTCATCAATCTAGTTAGTAAAAAGAATATCCATACAGTGAAAAAAAAGTGTAAAACGTGTCAGAGTGAATAGTTTTTCTTGGAAGAAAAAGCATTAAATGAAAATGAATAAATGATGTATTAACTTGCGAAATAATTCTCTCCTTTAAATAATTTATAACATTTTGAGTATTGCCTCGTTTTTGAAATATAGAATCACAACACAAATGTTTAGAACAGTTTTATGTTCTACTCAAAATCAGTACAACTTCAAGCTCATAGTCAGGATTTTATCGAAATAAAAATAGTCATGAAATAGCTTTCCATTGTGGTATTGCTTTGACTTATTGACATGTGAAAATTAGACAAAATATGGTATCAAACTGCAATATAAAAATTGATTAACAAAACATTTTTAATTTTGAAAATCATACATGAACCGTATAGATAAGGTGTTTTCAATTTCCTATAAAAATTTAAAGATGCAGGCCACTGTTGAGATGAACGTAGTCACATTGTTTTCGATGGCCACGCATTTGTGCTCCCCGTGGTCGCATTGCAATATCCATGATACGTTATTGTTCCAAGACGAATAGTATTCATTTTATTTAAGTTTGAACATACAACTAGCTGTATAAGAATCCTGTAAAGAAATCAATAAAGTAAACAATTCTTAAAATTTACACCCTTAATTAAAAAACAATACACCTAAACTTAAGGCCCACACGTCCCTAATTTAGAACTACTGAACCAGAGGAAGGGTAACCTTTGCGACTACTCTTAAACGAATAGCAGGATTGACTGCACAGTTACAATGCCCCTCACAGCTGAAAGTACGGAGCGTGTTCAGCAGAACATCGGGGCTCGTACTTCGGGTCTTCTGGTACGCAGTTTTGCCCGCTTGTCACTAAACCAGTCCGACACACAAAATAAGTAGAACACTAACAGAATGCTTGTAAGAAGAACAAATACGCTAACTTAACAAAGTTTGCAGAATAATTAACATTTTTATAAGCTTGCCAGAAGATATGCGTACAAACTAAATTATTTTATACACTCAGTTTCCTTCTAGGTTTGTTTATTTAATAGAAATCCCCCCCATAGGTTTATCTTTACTTTTTTATTTTTCAATCTCCAGGTAAAACTAATATTCCAACCCCAAATGCCATTTTTCAAACGAATAAATGCACTAAACGTAGAGTGCAAAATTTTGTTTTTAAATGAATATTATTTTTGGTAATGTGACAAGTGTAATTTACATTTCAGTACAGAATTGTGGTGCTGTAGGTCTTATACAAAATCGTGATATCCATACTTCAAAATATTGATTCCTAACCGTTTTAAAGTTGAGTTATGAACGCAATTTACATAAAAGTTTGCGATGAGAAACTTTATCACTGCTAATTGTAAAAATACATTTACAGTTTGTTTACTTATGTCTTTATTTGCCCAAGGCTTGCCTCGTTTAAATGTATCAATATAAATATAATAGTACTGTATGTTGTATGTCCATGTAACTACTTCGCAGGGTGTGGATGGGTCTTCACCAATATTGTTATGGAGGTTCATTAGGCCCATGTGGGGGTACATATAAATGTTCAGTTTGCATTTTGCGGTTTTTATGGGCGTTTTTACGTTTTTTACTACTACTTCGCTCCCCCCCCCCCCACTATTGATGGATCTTCACCAAATTTGGCATGAAGGTTTGTTGGGTCCGTGCGGAGGTACTTGCAAGCTGCGGTTTTGTGTTTTGCAGTTTTATGGGCGTCTTTTACAATTACATATAAGGGGAAACAACTTTTCATGTCCTAAGATAACGTTTCAATAATCATGAATTTACATAAGTTCGGTCCAGTGGACGGGTACTCCAACTAGTTGATAATACCTTACTATCGTCACGCTACATTAAAATTATTATTCAACCGAGTGAAAAATATCTTCACCATATTCCCAGCTTTCAAGTTCGCTATCTCTGTCCAAGTATGAATTTTTCATGTTAAAAACAAACGGAAAAGGTGTCGGAAATTTGTGATTTTGCTTTATAATGAGATTATAATACTTCAGTAAGTTTGACTCTCTTCAAATGATGTAAGAAAAGACTGATAATGCTTTACAGAGAGTTGAGTATGTTATATTATATTAACTTTTGAAATCTCACCACGCCCCCCCCCCCCAGTGGCACAGCGGCATGTCTGCGGACTTACAACGCTAGAAACCGGGTT
>NW_013665871.1:248365-249516 GCF_000517525.1 Limulus polyphemus | reverse complement strand
ATGTTAGTGTTGATAAATTGTTTTCCTTCATCTCCACCATAATGCAAGAAAAATATGTAGCTTTGTGCATATTAAAAAAAAACCTTACCACGTCGTTACAGTCCATTTCGCCACGTCCAGCCATGTTTCATATGGCAGCCGTGCATCTTGGAAATAACCCTGTAGCATAGTTTTCATTGCATTAGGCTCCTTTCCTGTGTCTATCATGTACAAAGTACACCACTCCTCCCAAATGCTTTCTGTAATCCATTTAGTGTAAGAGGACTGGGTACTCAGCGCTAGTTTCAACAGATCGATCACATAAATTCATAGGCACTCCGTTTGGCAACTTGATGTGTATGTCCTCATATGAAATAACATAAATATTCATATCATGCTCCCCAGTGGCACAGCGATATATCTGTGGACTTACAACGCTAGAAACCGGGTTTCGAAACCCGTGGTGGGCAGAGCACAGATAGCTCATTGTGTAGTTTTGTGCTTAATTATAAACAAACAAACAAAATTCATTTCATTTTCTAATAGCGTGAGGTATGCAATGGTTAAACAAGAGGTATGACAAGAAGCCTTATTTTAGTGAGCCTATACCCTTTTGGCTTCGTTTTCGTATAAAGCTGGTATTTCTGTGTGGTACGAAGGCTCCAGTAAGTAGACTTTACCTTGGCATTTCTATCCACGCTCCTGAGCCTTAGCTTGCCCCTGGTGTAGCGTTCACCGAATATCATGAATACCCTCAAAGAGTTTCACGACATGCCATGTACCACTTTTGAAAGTTGTTTTCATCCATTTTTACAGGTTAAAAATAGAATGAGACTTGTAAGAGTTATTACATGCTTTGTCGAGAGTCACCACGTATCGTCGTTTCGCCTTAGCCTGGTATCGTTTATATAGTTTTCTACAATTGGTCTTCTTTTCCTAGATGTGTCATGGAAGTAGCTTATGTTCGCTTTTACAAATGGAGATCATTCTAAATTATGTTTCGTACTGGTGCCTGGAACACACGAGAACAGTTTTTGCCACGACCTTTGTGTTCGTGGTTCGATGACGAGGAACCCACTTTGAGACTAATAATGGCTGGAGACGGCTTGAATGGGTAATGAAGAAAACTTTATTATAACAGCAAATGTACAACGTTTCGACAAGGTTTTGTC
>NW_013665871.1:239843-248186 GCF_000517525.1 Limulus polyphemus | reverse complement strand
GACAAAACCTTGTCGAAACGTTGTACATTTGCTGTTATATTAAAGTTTTTCTTCATTACCCATTCAAGCCGTCTCCAGCCATTATTTGTGTTCGTGGGTTCGTACATGTTATAAGACGCCTTGCCTTACGTTAGGCAGAGTACAGATAGCCCAATGTGTAGCTTTGTGCTTGACTACAAACAAACAAGCTAATTAAGTATAAATGTTTGATTAGACAACCGATTTCGATTTTAAGATGTATGATGTTCAAAATATATCAAATCACTTTTTTACAGTTTTTGTAGACAAGAACAATTTTGAAAAAGCTTTTCTCCAAGGTGATTAAAACTGCTTTGTGAAAATTTCGCGCACCATCAAGAAACACACATTGTCCTTTTTACAGTATTAAAATATAAATTCAAACTAATCTATGAAAATAATAAACATTTATTTCTTTGATTTAGTTTTGATAACAATAAAAGATCTAAAACATGGCCCACACTAGCGAATAACAATTTTAGTGACGTGTACGAATTCCCTGTCACGAAAGTATATTTTTCCGGAATTGCTGAAACCTGCGTATTTTCTTTCTTACCAAGAAACGTTTTTCTTAACTCTACAAACTGTTCTATTCGAACGATGGTATTTTATCTCTCCGAGGATGTTATTTCCGTTTTGCAAGATTGTTTAAACATGACCTAACGAAATCCCACAAGATATATAAGGATCAAAAGAGGCGCGGGCATGGCGAATGCGAAATCATTCAAAATGATCTTTTTTTCCTGCCAAAGATGTTGTCTTTTCAAGTGGAGATTAAATACGATCTCTGAAGCAGAATGATATAATACTGAAAGAAGCTATAATTGTTCGACAAAAGTTAAACTTAATTTCTTATTACAAACCACCATCGACAATGAATCAAACACGAGTTGTGTAAATTAGCTTCTAAATGTTTGAGATTTTTATCTTTTCACTACTATAAAGTTCATCTATGCGAAACGTTGCATCAATTCTGGAATTTTCATGTAGGGGACTCAAGTCACTCAAATCCCCGACATTATTAATAATAGTCAGTGTAGAGAAAACATTTAATAACATCATGGTTGAAAGATTCTCTTGCGTAATAGAAACCACACTGAAACGTTTACCTAATAAATAGTTCAAAAAAAGAAAATATAAGGATGAAAGAAATTCTGATGAAGTTATGTTAAACTTGCTTAAGAACAACTGCCTTTAGTAATTCTTTAACATAATCAGATTTTCATACACACACAAAAATCTTGATATGTTAGTGTTGAATAAATTTGTTTTCCTTCATCTCCACCATAATGCAAGAAAAATAACCTTAAATTTTGAGAAAGCTTTAGCTT
The DNA here is from genome assembly GCF_000517525.1 of Limulus polyphemus. Classification (NCBI taxonomy): domain Eukaryota; kingdom Metazoa; phylum Arthropoda; class Merostomata; order Xiphosura; family Limulidae; genus Limulus; species Limulus polyphemus. Next base: position 246,837 of record NW_013665871.1, on the reverse strand, counting down.
AATAAATAATAGTTTATGCTTTATGCTTCTCAGCTAGCTCCCGTTGTCCAATACTTCCCATAAATTATATTAACCATTTAAAACACTACCAACTAAAGGAACAACTGAATATTTCATTATGTTGTATATGACTAATAGCTGGATTAACAATTATTTCTACACCTACAGATGACTCGTATCTTAATTTATATGACAAATTATACTTGATGTGCGTAACGTAAACTTTTTAACACAGAAAAAGAATCTCTGAATGATGTGTCATTAGCTTTCGATCCCCTTATTTTCATCATTAGATATCTTCATAGAATTTTGGTCTCCTTAGCACAAAGTTAAGAAACTTTCTTCTGTAAATCGTAACAAATATGGACAAATATATACATTTCTGTGGGCTATATATTACATATTAAAAGTAATATCTTTTATCAGTGAACATGAAACTCTTAATTTTAATTATTCAAGAATAATAATAATTTCAAGAATATCGAACTGATAGTTCTCTGTCAGTTCCTAATTCGGTAATATTAACAACTCGTTGCTGTTTCATTCATTAAGCATTTTTAGTTATGCATCTGATACTTTTGTGTGTCCTCCGCTGGCCAGCGGTAAGTCTACCAATTTACAACACTAGAATGAGGGGTTCGATTCCCTTCATGTGTTATAATCTCGATTGTTTTATTTTTTCTATATAATTCTTAACACTTCTAACGTCTTGTATACGCAAGGATGAAATTTTGCCGGTAACTCACTGCTACTGAGTACCGGAACTTCATTTTTTCATGTGGTACTGAGTACCGGAACCTCATTTTTTCAGGTGGTACTCAATACCGGAACTTCATTTCTAAGGTAGTACTGAGTACCGGAACCTCATTTTTTTCTGGTGGTACTGAGTACCGGAACTTCATTTCTAAGGTAGTACTGAGTATCGGAACTTCATTTTTAAGATGGTACTAGTACCGGAACTTCATTTTTAAGATGGTACTAGTACCGGAACTTCATTTTTAAAGTGGTACTAGTACTTATTTGAGCTGCTTTGTCGTTTTTTATGTTTACATGTAGATTTTTTTTCCTTTTTCAAAAACAGGACCACTTCACTTTTTTGTGAATTGCAAATGATATTTTTATTAACATGCTAAAATGACCTTTTTTGTGTTTTCTGTTTACAAAACTTTGGTCTTCAAAAGTCAAAGGTAAATGCAGTAAAAGTAGGGTATAGTAGCTTGGACGTCGCCGTGCCATACCTCTTTTACACCAAATAATTGATGCAACTTCTTCTGAACGAACAAGTTTTATCCGTCTTTTATAGAGAGAGGTAACAAAATTTGTTAAACTACAAAATTAAAATAAAGCCCATAAGGAAAAAAAAACGTTTAGAGGAAATCCGTCCCTCTCACGAAAAACAACAACAAAATAACAGGTCATATATCTTACAGCTTGGCATACTCACAACTGACATTTAATAAAGTATCAATTGTTATACTTTTTAGTGCATGGTTACACAGTAATCTATCTGCGCTCTCTCCACCGCGGGAGAATCGTACCTCGGATCGTCACCTTACCGCTGACCCACCAGAAGACGTAACGTTTTAAAGAAAATAACCTTAGAAAGCCTGCTCTTAAGAACTCCAAACTTAATTATAAGACTCCCCCAATCAAATAATAATACTTATTATTATTACTACTATCTTAAAGTAACCCTCGTCGCTTCTGTCACCGCGAAACTTTTCTTTGCACACACGCACACATTTAGTTTTTAACGGCTTGGTGTCGTGAATCTCAAACTCTGTTGTCAATATCTTCAGATCTATTCTGAGAGAGATGTCACATTATTTATATATCTTGGTTATATACAAGTATAAGAAAATATTTTATGTACTCCATTTCATGAATTAGTATTTAAAAGCCTGTCAAAATGTACATATGTTAGTTTTATCTGTGAAACTATATTTAATATATACGGTAGCAAGTACATATAGCCTTTGGGCAACAATTAATGTGCATTATTCTACTGATGAATGCTGTATTCATATTTTATTTGCATTTCCTTAAAATAAACTTAATCCATATATGGTATCTTCCTCACAGTGGTGTGAGGGAGAGACCCCTAATGGAGAGCTCAGCCCCCTCAGCAGCCCCATCATCTAAACTGTCAGAATTTAGTCTTTTAAATTTTCCTACACTGTGACTCCTCTATCATGTTTGGACTGGCGAGGTAGTCGTAACATGTAACTTGAACCGAAAGAAGTATATACAGTCAGGTGAGAACTAGGGAAGTGAATTTAATGGTAGCTACAACGCAGCATGACATATGAACTTCAAAACCAAGAAATAAAAATATTTGTTACTCTTAAGTTTGGTTTTATTTACTCTTGAAACAGAACACTTTCGGGGATACTTCGAAAGTACATCTAATTATAAGTTGACATGGTCACGAATGATCGACCTGATTGTCGTGATTCAGGATCAAAATTAAATTCGACTTGGAATGAAACAGGAACAAGCGTTGATAATTTATTACTTAATATAAACTTGGTGTACTATAACTTCTCATTCATGGCGACTCATTAAGGAGGAGTCTCGAATCCCTTTAGTGAAAATTACTTGAACGTCCACAATTCTACCAGTAGCAGCTGTAATAATTGCAATGTGCAGTAGAACACTTGAACATTTTCAGTAGAACAATATATATGTCAACATTTTAACACAGTTATTTTCTAAGTATTTATTAGTTAGTTACAAGTATAGTGTTCCTAACCTAAAGTATCCCATAATGTAATATGTTGCTTGTCAGGAAATATAGTTAATTATAGCAATAAGAACCGAGTCTTGGTTCTGAGTTTTGAGATCAATTTCATGCAGTTATTAATAGAAAAAAATATAATTTTGATGAAAGTTTAAAACAGTATCTGTTGTGATAGTTAATTTATATGGAAATGAAATAAGTAAACTGCTCTTCATCTTACTGTACATTCTATTCTAGATATGTGAAACAATTGGGAATAGTGGACATTTCATACAGTTGCTCCGATAATTAAATATAATAATTGAGAAAACAGTAAAGAATGTTTTTGGTCTTTACGCAAGGAAGATGACATATGAAAAATCGCCTAGTTCTAGCTTAAAACAGGCAAAGAACAGTTAACGAACTAGCTAGAGAAAAACTGACACTCATAGCCATCATAGCGACGCTTAGTAGAAGGTTTGTTTGTTTGTTTTTGAATTTCGCGCAAAGCTACACGAGGGTTATCTGCACTAGCCATCCCTAATTCAGCAGTGTAAGACTAGAGGGAAGGCAGATAGTCATCACCACCCACCGCCAACTCTTGGGCTACCCTTTTACCAACTAATAGTGGGATTGACCGTCACATTATAACGCCCCCACGGCTGAAAGGGCAAGCAAGTTTGGTGTGACGGGGATTCGAACCCGCGACCCTCAGATTGCCGTAACCACCTGGCCATGCCGGGCCACCTTAGTAGAAGGAAAAAGCCCAGTATAAGTAAACTACGAATTTGACAATGATGAACTGATGACGCTAACCTTTTAGTACAGTGGAAGCTATGAAAAAGTTGGGGTTAACTAATATGGTCGGAACTCTTGAGGCAGTATCCATTACGGATTATGGTGTAGTCATCCAAGTTAGAAGGATACTGATTCACTGCTCTCAACAATCAGTTCCCCCCAAGATGAAAGTTCAGTTCAGTTGAGAAGTTGTTCGCAGTTCAGTTCTCCGGGACAGAAAATAAGTAACAAGATACCTTCAAGATGCTGAAGGTATCCAATATTCAAAGAAGCCAGTTTGCCACTTCAACTTTGATGTAAGTTACAAATGCTATTTCTCTCAGTCGATTAATGTAACTAAGAAACTAAATGTATAATATAGCTAGTAACATGACTATGTCCGAGTATACCTCTAGTAATACAGTGATTGAAGAGTTGTTAAAACTAATAAAGGAACTATTGGAAACTGCTGAGAAATTAATTGAGTTAAGTCAACAACTAATGTAAGTGTTTCAATTGCCTCTTAAGAAAGTGTTATTAAAGACTGGTGTTTTGTGTAATCTCCGTCTCTGAGTCATTCTTTATTCTAACTGTAATCTCCTCGAGTTAGTGACTTGTGTGCTCTACTCGCGAATGCATCCTCATTTAAATAAATAAGTGTAACTGGTGGTAAAAGTCGAAGCTCCAACGACAAGCCTAAATGCCTGTCCGTCACATATAAGTAGTTCAGCTTCTCCTTGTTGCCCAGTGCTTAGTTTTTAGAAGAAATAGAAGCTACCAGATTCCTGGGAGGTAGCACTTTAAACATTATTGGATCTATTGTTTTGGAATGGGGCTGGAGGAGAGTAATGAATTGACTACTTCAGTTAAATATCAATTTAAAATGCAACCTAGGCAGTCTTACAGTTAATTATAGTTTGTTTGTTTTCCTCTTTAAATCCAAAACAAGTTTTGTTCGCAGATACAACAGAAATTAAGCACTGCTATTGCCAGACTATATGCCTTGGCCTTGTTTCCATCCGAGTATTAGCTTAAAAGTGGTAATATCATATTGTCAGAAAACATGATTTTTTTAGAAAAGTAGTTGTCCTATATTGTAGGACTCTGCGGTGGTTCAGCGGTAAGTCTATGTGTTTGTAACACATTAGTTAGGCCTACGTTACTGCACGTAGCAGTTGAAATACGTAGAGCTGACATTTTAATAGTTTTACACTAGTACCCAGTATATTAGTACCTATCATCGTGAGTTAATTATATAATTATCCATTACAGAAAAGGTTCAAGTTGAGCTTGGATTTTAATCCTGTTTTTTAGACTTACTTGTTTGAAATTATGACAAAATTACACACACCTTCTTCTTTCTGCCTAACATCGTGACGTTAAGCAGAATTAGGCCTATCTAACCCAAGATCTAAAACGTTAAAAATATGTTATTGCAGGAAATAACCACTATAATCTTAAAATATTCGAAAGTATAATTTTCCAAGAGAAGTTGACCTAAACTTTGTTGTATCTGTTTGAACCAGTTTAGTTTGTTTGTAATTAAGTACAAAGTTATACAATGGGGCTATCTGTGCTCTGCCTACCACGTTGTAAGTTCGCAGACATGCCGCTGTGCCACTGGAGGCGAACCAATTGAGATACATAATTAGGTTTTCTCGCCGATTTGTGCTTTTTTCTTTTACAGCCGCTTTAAAATTTGAAAGGTCGCGGGTTGCATTTTTTTTATTTGTTTTGCTTAGTTGATTGGAATTGCTCAGTTGGGTCTTAAATGTGCATATGAATAAAGAAAACAGTTATGTTTATTTATTCGTTTTAAAATAGTGTCTCCTAAATCACCCGCAGTAAAGTTTGTAAAAATTTGATCCAGCCTGGTTGTCAGTTAAAAAAGAAGGGGAAGCACGCCACTGAGTATAACGCGTGATATATTTTGTATATTAATTATGGTAATAGCGGCGCTTGTGCCACTTCTGGTAATTGGTAAATGGTGCGCATGTGAGCTCGAAAGCAAAGAGTGCATAAAGTACATAATATTCCTACACCTTCGCCCATACAGATATGAGAGACATCTACCAAGATTTATCTTATTGTTTTTTAATTTTCAAATGAATATCTTCTAAACCTGCCTTTGTAACATGTTATATTATCTTATCAGTAAGTTATTTGCTGTTACTTTGTGTTACTATGGTATTGGGAACTCTTTGGTTAGGCGGTGGCTTGTTTTGAGAGCCAATGGCATTTGTTGCTGTTGAAAAACCTGGCAAATCTGGACACTTTGAATAAATAATTGTACAGAGTTAGACAGGAAACAACCATGGGAATATCCTACAGATAAACAATCTGCAAATTTGTCTTAAGTCTCTTTTAGATTGAACACGTGATCCACAAAATGGAAGACCGTAGGTAAAGGTACGTGGCGGATTTTCGTAGGGTGAATGACTTGTTTGTTTGTTTATTGTTAATCCCATATTACACAATGGGATATCCGTGCACTGCCCATCGGAGGTATCGAAACCCAGATTTTTAGCATTATAAATCCTCGGACTTACCGCTCAACTACCGGGGGAGGCAAGGTAAACAGACTCATAACGGTTTTATAGGGACAGCCCCTTTCATTAAATCATCATAACCGTTGTATAGGAACATGCTTCAGCCCCTTTCATTAAATCATCATAACCGTTGTATAGGGACATGATTCAGCCCCTTTCATTAAATCATCATAACCGTTGTATAGGAACATGCTTCAGCCCCTTTCATTAAATCATCATAACCGTTTTATAGGAACATGCTTCAGCCCCTTTCATCAAATCAGTTTATTCGATTTCTGGTCCAGCATCATGGCTAACAATAATCTGGGATACTTGATCGAATCTGTTGTTATTCTATGGATCTATCTTATTCACTTTGTTACTTATTACAATTTCGAATGGCCTGAAACCGAGATAAATGGTATTTTAAATTTAGTAGTTAAATATTTGCCGATATATCTTCAAATTATGATATTTGAATACAAGATTGAAACATACAGTTTTATTTTTTAATACAAATGTGTTTTAATATACAAACAACAATACAATTTACAATAACAGTTATTACAAATAGTCATTACGAACAATGATTTATATACAAAAGTTTCACAAACTTACAAGAAATATAAAGTCTTATATATAGTCTGGAACTTCCTTGATATCTTATCAAGGGTTGACGATGAGCGAATTAATTTGGAGCTCACGTAGGTATAATTCACTTAATAGGGATAGTGTTTGTTTGTTTGTAATTAAGCACAAAGCTACACAATGGCCTATCTGTGCTCCGGCCACCACGGGTATCGAAATCCGGATTCTAGCGTTATAAGTCCGCAGACATACCGCTATGCCACTGGGGGGCTTGTGACGTTAGGTAATGTTTTCGTAAAAGTACTAATGTCCGATCTGAATCCACTGAAGTTAAATGGTTTGTAACGTTCGAAATTTATAAATATTCCTGGTCAAATATCTG
>NW_013665871.1:223078-238843 GCF_000517525.1 Limulus polyphemus | reverse complement strand
CTGTTTTTGGTGCGTAGCGTTGGTTATATTTATAGGCGTTTGGAGAGTTTCTCGAAAATTCAGATTATATAACAATACTAACACGCTACACTAGAGTTTACGTACACGCATATATTGTTTATTCTTACACTCGAGGGTCTTCTACAACTGTAGAGAATAGGCAGGACTTTCGCAATACATATTTAACACTATAAGTTCTGTACATTTGTAAATATAAATCTAATTCAAACAAACATGTATATTAAAATAAATATATAATGATAAATCCGTCACAACTTTTAGAGAAAATCCGTTTTACTTGGGAACCCATAATTATTTCAATTAGCGTATGTATAACTTAATGTAATCCACATTAAGATATAAATAAGATAGCATTGTTATAATAAAAATACGAGTCTGTGAACGCAGCCTTTTCAGAAAACTTTAATTTTCGTGAATCTATATCAATGTCCACAAAAGGTGTTACTAAATCAATATGTTCTTCAGAACTTTCACACTTGATAATGTGATAATCAGAATGTAGCTATTTTTATTATACTTTTTTTTCGGGTCATCAATTTTTGAGAACAACAAAATTCCATGTACACAGTTTTGATCAAACTTAATTTAAAATATTGATGTTATAGAAACAAATGTTTCATAAAATATCTGTTAGTGTATCATCACTGCCGTCAGGGAGTGCTAAATGCTTACAATGATGCACGTTTTTTGTAGAATTTCATTCCTTATACTATACAATATTAAGAACACTCTTCCAGAAGAGAACAGAAAGACAGTTTTTATTATAGTAATCTTTTTTATCTTATTAATAGTTGGGTATAGATTTTGCTTTCTTTCATAAATACTCGCTTAGAACATGTTTAAGTTACATGATTCAGGACGGACAGCGCCATCTACACTTACCATTATAACTCATTTCTCAACAAAATGATTTATTTTAAAAACGTCTCCCGTAACACAGCAATACGTCAGTGAGTGAATAATAATAAAAGTCGGGTTTCAAATACCCGCGATATGCAAAGCATGGATAGCCTATTGTATTTGCTTTACAACAAATATTTAAAAAATATTATTTGTATCTTTGAGTTTTTGCTTGTTTTTCCTTAAGCAAAGTACATAATGAGCAATCTTTGCTCTCCCACCGCAGTTATTTAAACCCGATTTTCAGCGTTATGATTTCTCAGACTTAGCGCTGAGCCATCGAAGGCTATTACTTTGAAAAAGTAAAACATTACTGATACAATGGTGTTTAATATTAGGTCGTCAAGAAATTTATGTCGTGTTTTGGAACACTTTCATTAACCACCTTAAACGGACTGCCTAAATGTCACGTCAGTGTAGCATAAATAATGTGTAAAGTTTAATATACTCTAATCCCTTATAGTTATGACACACGACGAGACACACATTCTGCATGTAAAGTTGTTTGAATACAAGAAGGGAAACAACGCCTCTGTACCCACAAAAATATCGATGAATGTTATGGAAATGTTTTGAACGTTCGTAAGTGTCAAAGATGGTTCAGCAAATTTCGTTCAGGTGACTTAGGCCTTAAAACTGTGATAGCAGAGGCCGACCTGTTGGAATTCATATTGATGCTTTAAAGACGTTTGTCGAGTCTACCCCAAGGTAACACACTCGTGAAATGACCCTGAAATTGCAATACGTAAACATCTAAGGAATATGGGAAAACTCCATAAAGAACGTGTTTGGGTGCCTCGCGAACTCTCTGATGATCGTCGTTTCCAACATGTGAACGTTGCTTTGTCTCTGTTGGCGCGAAATGCGCGTGAACCATTTTTGGACAGAATTGCCACCAGTGATGAAAATTGGATTCTCTATGCGAATATTAAATGCCAAAAACAATGGCTCAGTCCTAGACAAAAAGCACTTCCGACCCCCTAAACCTGGATTCCATCTGCAGAAAGTGATGCTTTTCATTTGGTGGGACATCAAAGCAGTAATTCATTTCGAACTCCTCAATCCACAGTGAACTGTCAATGCAGAGATCCATAGTCAGCAACTGGAACGTTTAAATCAAGCTCTTCATTAGAAACGCCCTTCACTCGTCAATCGAAAAGGTGTTCTTCTTCTCCACTACAATGCACGTCCACATGTGCCACGTTTGACGCAACACAAGATCATGGAGTTTGGTTGGGAAGTTCTCCCACACCCACCATATTCTACAGATATGACACCGTCAGATTACCATCTTTTTCGTTTGCTGCAATAACATCTTAATGGGAAAACGTATACAAATGTGGAAGGTGTTAAAGAGGACATTGACATGTTTTTTGCTTCAAAGCCAAGTGATTTCTTTAATCAGTGCATTAACAACCTGATTGGGAGATGGAAAAGCATCATCGATAACAATGGAGACTATTTCATTTAATAAATATTTTGTTTTTGATATATAAGTTGTTCGGGTTTTTTCATCTAAAAAAAGGCGATATTAATTTCTTGACGACCTAATATTAACAGCATTGAATTTTTTTTTGTTGTTTTGATTTTATTTACAACTTCAGAATTTAATTCGAACCTGAATATCTTAAGACATTTCACTCAAGACAAGGGAAGGTTGTCTTAATATAAAAGTCACAGACTAAATAATTTTATTACTTAAATATAGTATTATTTTATCAGTCTACGTCTTGATTTCCTAGTAGTTCAAAAGATGGAAGCACAATCGAAAAATTTAACAATGCTGAAAATAAGATTTCAACCTCAAACTGCCAGAAATTGATTTGTAAAAAGATTTTTTTATATATTTTACTTGTCTGTAAATGAAACAAACATACTTTTTTCCCTACAAAACAATTTTTCCTAATAAATATATTTGCAGTATAGTCATGTACATCCAACGAATATTTAAAATGTATATTTAATTTGCCTCCATATTACGTTCATTCAATCAGTTTAGAAAAGTTCAAAGCTAAAATTATAACATAATTAATAATAGTAAAATTAAGAAATATTATATTATGCTATGTTGTTCGTATCACGTATCGGGTAATGTCTCGTTAAACAATGTTATTTAATAAAGGTTTTAATTTGTTGTAATCAACCAGTTTTAACATTTCCAGTTTTGACATATAAATGAATTGAGTTATAATTATGCTGACACACTGAGATAGAATCATATCCAATAATCACTATTTCTGATGACTTACTGGCTTAAAATATATTGTATTACTAACGAGATACTAGTATACAGACCCATCAGATGGCGCCAGCTTCTGCGGTTATAGCATTTCTTTAAAGGAAATCTTAAACGCTCCCCACTTATGGCTCAGTGGCAAGTATAAAGACTTACGAGGCTAAAAATTTGGTTTCGATACCTGTGGTGGGCAAATCCTAGATAGTGCATTGTATAACTTTGCGCTTAACAACAACCAGACCAAACTGTAAATTCATTTCTTTTTCTTGGCGACGAATCAAATACATCTTGTTTCATAGTTCAAACGATTGAACGGTGATACTTGATAGTCAAAAAGTAAAAAACAAATTCAGCTAAATTTCGAGCATATATATATATCTAAACCATTGCCTGCCAGTACAATAACTTAAGGTAGCATGTAACACTATATAATTATATCCACCAATGGTAATATTTTACCCTTCATATTGTCGCTGCGTTATACAAACGAATTAAAAAGTTAATCAAAAAAGGATTGCGGTAGTTAAATTGAGGATGCAATGATTGTATTTATTCTACCTCAGTCTTGTGATGTTTTTGTTAGTAATAAATTCCTATTTATTTACTTAATCTCAGATGTATTTAAATAAGTTTTTCCAGTATTTACGTAATTGTTATCCATTTGTGCTAGATTTTCAGGTTTATTTATTTAAAACTGCTTATTTTTATTAATATGAGTTTGTAAATTATTTCCATCCACGTTTTCTATCTTTTTTAAGCAATAAGTAATTTCCATATTTTAAATAATTTTCTTGGCAATCATAATATTAAAACACCACTTTTTTATGTAAGGATCGAGTCTTTGAATTTGCCTCCCCCCCCCCAGTGGCACAGCGGCATGTCTGCGGACTTACAACGTTAAAAACCGGGTTTCGATACTCGTGGTGGGCAGAGCACAGATGGCCCTTTGTGTAGCTTTTTGCATAAATTCAAAAAAACAAACAATAACTTTCAACTTTGTTCAGAAGCGCTTATCATTATTAATCCTCTTTATATATTCAGATTTTTTCCCACGTCTTATTCTATCCAACCAGACAGTTTGTTTGTGTGTAATTAAGCACAAATCTACACAATGGACTAGGTGTGCTCTGCCCACCACGGGTATCGAAACCCGGATTCTAGCGTTGTAAGTCCGCAGACATACCTAGGGGGCCCGACCAGATAGCGGTATGTTTGTTTGTTTGTTTTGTTTTTAATTAAGCACAAATCTACACAATGGACTAGGTGTGCTCTGCCCACCACAGGTATCGAAACCCGGATTCTAGCGTTGTAAGTCCGCAGACATACCTAGGGGGCCCGACCAGAGAGCGGTATTTACTACATTATGCACCACCGGCACTTGGGTATAAAATTTTAAATTATGATAAATACAAAACGTTGTTTTTAATTATTTATTATAATTTAAAATATTTACTACTTTGTTTCAAAATTGAAATAATTTGAGAAGTTATTGATTTGATAAACTAGCGTAGAAACTTAAAAGTATGATAACTAAGGGCCATCTTCTGGCGTCCTCAGAGTAGCTTTTATCAATACATTCCCCAAGACATTATGTAACATTTCGTCAACAGTCTTGACAGATAAAGTAGTCTACGTTTTGGCACGGTATATTTATTTCTAGCACCTCGTGCAGAAAACTACGAACGTGGCGTTTACATCATTTTTATGTGTCTCTGATGCTTTTGATGTCAATTACCAGAGAAGGCTGCACGATTTCATATATATTTTCTTCTCATACTCTTAAAAACCGAAACTTTCATTATAATTGCAATGAATATTACAAGTGTATTTTGTTCTTACGCCTAGAAGGAATAAAAAGGATTAAGTGGTCCATTAATTTAGTTTAACAGTTTCCGTTGGTGAAGTATCAAGAAGTGTAAAGGCAGTTACTAAATCGAATTAGGTATAAGATAATAAATAAAAAATTGTAAACTTTTATTTGATCAATTATAACATAATTCATACCCTTTTATGCATGATGAATAAAATATATATTAAAAATTTAGATCAAGGGGAGGCCAACATTTTCTTCGGCTCTTTCTATACAATTCGTTAGTATACGTCTCGCCACCACCCACCCACCTCATACACGCGCGTACGTTCTGGTGCAAAATAATGGCCTGATGTGGATAGATAAAGGTTCTAAAAATGAATTGGAAATAAAGTGTTGAAAGGATAAAGAGATTAATATCTCAAAAAATGTATGTAAGTTGCTATTAAAGGATATATTTTTACATGAATTTCGCTTGTATTTTATCCCCGATTTTCATCATATCTTGGCCCTACTACAACCAAATAGAGCAACATTGACATTCTCGTTATAAACATTTTCCTACTAGTTCTGCAAAAAAGTTTTTTATCATTATAATCATTTTAATGTTTCACTTTGCAATACGGAAATAAAAACGTACTTGGTCCTTCAGAGATTAATTTAAATGAAACCAAAGTATTTCGTAGGGTAAGCGATTACTTGTTAACACTTGTAGTCTGTAATACGACTTTAAATTGAAAATATCCATCGTGCCGGTATTAAGCAATGCCATATGTGAAGAAAATAAGTTATTTTAACCTTTAGTAAAATATATGACATCCTTAATTAAATATTTTCAATCAAATCAATCTAACTCAGGAGGGTGGTAATCCTTGTACACAGTTCTTCTTTTCATGGATACCAAGTTGCTTAGTAATCGGCAGAAACAAAGACAGTGATACACCTTAGGTTACCATATAGTTAAAATAAACAATGACAGTGATACACCTTAGGTTTCTATGTAGATAACAGAAACAATGACAGTGATACACCTTAGGTTACCATATAGTTAACAGAAACAATGACAGTGATACATCTTAGGTTACCATATAGTTAACAGAAACAATGACAGTGATACACCTTAGGTTACCATATAGTTAACAGAAACAATGACAGTGATACACCTTAGGTTGCCATATAGTTAACAGAAACAATGACAGTTATACACCTTAAGTTACCATATAGTTAACAGAAACAATGACAGTGATACACCTTAGGTTTCTATGTAGCTGACAGAACAATGACAGTGACGCACCTTAGATTACTGTGTAGATGACAGAACAATGACAGTGATGCACTATAGGTTACTGTGTAGTTGACAGAAACAACGACAGTAACGTAGCTTAGGTTACTGTGTAGTTGACAAAAACAATAACAACAACAACACTTTTATAGTATGACCATAAAACAGCTTTATTATACATGAGAACGTTTATTTTTACAACGTTCTTGGTCCAAAAAAAATTAAGATTTTTATGTAAACAATATACATATTACAATTACAGGGAAAATGTGCAAAGACTAGGCGCTTATTGTCAGGAAACATACGTTATTCATGGTCTCTATGTTGTAAAAAATCAAGGATATATATGTAGAAAAATATAACTAGAAACTCTTCGTTCCCTGATGAGCTATGATACAACTGGTAACAATAACAGCTCATTGAAATCTATTCACTCACTGTATTCGCACATTAAATATTTAGAGGTAGAATAAGTTCATCATCTTCAGTAATGATCAGGAAATGAAACCTCACAGTTGAAAGTCAAGTCTACACTTTCTATTTGTGATCGTCACATAAAACAAATTATTTACGTAGGTAATGGAACAACTAGAACGCTTGGTAAAATATGTAAAGTTTTGGCATACCTGTCAGAAATATACACAAAAAATCAGTTTCATAATTCAGTTCCAAGTAGAGCATTTAATCATTTTTTTATTTTTTTGCCCTTTGGTTTTCTTCTCCTTTTCGTTTTCTTCATAGTTGCCAATGGATATTTAGCCATGTTTGTTTGATTTTATTTATCATGAACGTGATCCTTGATGAAATACAATTATTTCTGGAAAACTTTGCTTAATTAATTATCTTTATGAAAAATAGATACATTATATATCAAATATTTTTAAATACACAAAAATCATAAGATGTTATGCTTTGTTAAAACAAGCCTGAATTTTTTTATAAGATTTAGTCGAGACTAAAAAAACTGTTTCACTGAGAGATTGGGGAGAATTCGCAAGTTTTCAACAATTGAAATAAAATTACAATTAAACGTACATAGAAATCATGGTGATACTCTTTTTAAACATAATTTCATTTTCAATTAGTAAGATTCACCCAACAAAAACATTACCAGAAAGGCCTTTATCTAAAGGCGTTATTTTAGATTAAAATCGACTGGAAAAGGCTTCAGTTTTGTAATTTTACCAATTGAAAACGGGTTATACAACGCTTTCTAACTTCAGATCATTTTAACCCATTCAAGCAGAATTGTACAGACCACAAAAATGTAAAAAAGAAAACATAAAAAAATTTCGAATTTAAAAAAGAAAAAATATCTTGCGTCACTGTTTATAGCAAACAACTTCCAAAAACGTGAAAGCGTGACGATTAATTTGCACGTTTTATATCTATTGAAACGCGAATCCATTACAAATTAGTGTTAGTGATCAAAGGCCTAATTGCACACCAAAACTTTAGTTAATGCTCGGAACATTCGTGTAGGAAATCAAAGGCCTAATTGCAGCGAGGGACCAAAGGCCTAGAAAACAAACATTCAAAAGTTTCCCTAATTATATATGGGAAATAATTATTAGCATTAAAAATAATTTTACTGGATATTTGCAAAACAGCCACCAACTTAAAGAAAAACTGCGAGAAAATCCAGTTTTAAGTCATTTTTAACAACTAAGACTTAAACATGACAATCAACAAAGATTTAATATTTATTTTATAAATAATTAAAGTACTTGCTATATATTTGCTATTAGCTTAACAAAATACGGTTAAGACATTAAAAGTCGGACCCAAATTATCCTGATATTTAGATTTGAATTTATGAATGTTAACTTGATGTTTAAAGGTAAAATCGAATAATTCGTTCAGATACATATTTCTGAGTGTTTCAGTGCTATCTATAATAGTCAATCATGTTTTAAGATATTGAGTTGTGATCATTATTACAAGTATTGATCTGGCATCTGAACACTGAACAAACGAACTTAAACACTTTGTTATAGCTTGTAAGTTGAGAGTACAAAGTTATATCTCTAAATACTTGGCACTTTGTCCAGCAACTTTCAATAAATATACCTTTTTCGTACATAACTGACGGCTAGTCTTGTCTCCAGTAAAAATGTCAAATTTATGATTTAGATATTAACTTCACATTTGTTTATATATACAAACTCAAAAATATTTACAAGAAAGCAAAGCTATACACACTCCAGCATAGCTTTTAACTTGTGAAGTGTTTCAATTTACACATATTTACTACAGGTAAGGTCACTTGTATTACTAAAGGTTAATTATTTTGACCTCTCTCAGTCTGGGGTAATCATGCAAAGTTTACACAGCGTAACACACGGCGTGTAAAATAGGCTGAGAAAGTTCCTCCCATTGAATGTTTGTTAAAAACGTCTACAGCATGCGAGTTGTCGATATTGATATTAAAGCGTACATTCAACTGGTATCAACCCAGCTTTCGTTCTGGAAACATAAATATTACTCTACTGCACTAATAAAAACTCAAAATATATTTTGACGCATTTGTTGCGTACGTCTGATAATCCGTGTGTATATTTTGAATTCTAACCTACATGTACATATAGCAAATAACTTCATATATCACCGTGTCATTTAAGCCTTAAAAAACTTATCACATTTTCCCACATTCCCCTCAATTTTGCTTTAAGCTAAGATAGTATAGATTATAACACAGCAGTGCATCAAAAGGCACACAAGGAAGTGATCACAGCATCTAATTAAAAAGAGTAACCCTGCCCCAACAAATAAATTCACGCATTTTAACTGGTCTTTAAATCTATGCTTACAGGCTACGGAAGACTAGTTGTGTTGTTTTTTAATTAGTTTCTACACTTCTAGATAACAGTGTATTACAGTTAGACCAATATTTCCAGTATACTATTGTGTGTTCCTGGACATTGTGTATATATTCCAATATTTGGCCGATCATTGCAACACCTGAATGGATTTTGTTGGAGCAAAGATGAACTTGGGATCAAACGGCGAGTTTGGGTGTGTGATAAAAGGGCTCAGTGGTGGAAAAGCGGCAAGCCCTAGACTGGAAAGATGAGGAGGAAACTGGAAATGGGTAGATCCAGTCGAATAGTGAGGACTGGAGAGCGTTAAAGGGCTCAGTGGCGCCCAAAATGGCAAGGGCATGACTGGTGTCTTGTTTTGGGAGAGGAAAGGGCTAGCCAAAGTAACTAGAGGAGTTTGAAGTGAAGCAAATGATTCCGATGTTGGTCTTGGACTGGTAGGAATAGGAAATATTGGCGGAGGCTTCACCTTAAATTTACCTGTCTTATTTAGTGAAATACTAACATCCCCATTTGAAGATAAGGAGTTTGATGGAGAAGCAGGAGAAGAGCAAGAGTCGCTGTCAGCTTCAAGTTTTGGTCTCTTTGCCGGAGAATATGAAGAAGACATATTTCTTTTGGGGCTGGTCGAATCACTTCTTGGTATATCGCTTTCTACGCGCCTTTTCTCTTCGGGTTCTCTTAATTCTGGAACAGAAATAGCTGGACCAGTCCTACTCCAGGAATAAGGTGGATTATTCTCAACCTCATGTGACAAAGATGCTTTTTTCTCGCTGTCTTCTCGAAGATCTAAAGGAGCTGTTTGAGGACAGTTTTCATCGTTAAGAAAGCTGCCAGGCGAAATCTGACCAGAAGGAATGTAAGCTATTTTAGTCGAGCTGTTATGGAAAGCAATGGTTCCATTCTTATTTATGCTCTCCATTTTCACGTGGAAAGGTATCTTATTTTCTGTCTTCACAATTTCCGGAAACGATACAAAACGATACACGAATTTCTGTCCCAAAACTTTTTTAATGATGTTCTTGTCGTAATAATACCTAAGAGCCCGACTAAGTTTGTCGTAGTTCATATTATGCTTGTTCTTACGTAATCCCCATAGGCGAGCAACTTCTTCAGCATTCACTAGCTTGAATTCACCATCATTATTCGTCCATGTGATGATGTGATTGTAATGGTTGCTAAGCAATAATTCCAACAAGAACTGCCATAGTGTGATATTGGTCTCCATGCCTATTAAAAAAGAAATAAAAACAAAATTGATTACAAGTAATCATAAATGAAAACAAAAAGTATAATATGATAAAAGGAATTATAAAAATAAAAAAGGATCTAACAATAAAACGATTTCATGCATGCCAACGACACCATAACAGAATGCAATACTGTCCCCTTTAAATGATTTTCCTGTATTTAAGGTGGTATGATTACATCCACAATGTCACATACTTTTAGTGTTTGATGTAATAAAGGATTCTTCTTTTCCAGGTTTAATTTTTGACCGTACCATCATAGGATTTTGTACAGAACTGTCCATGGCATCCGACCATGAGTTGTTATACGTTAGTACAGCCGTTTGACCACAACCAACAGAACTTTAAGGCATCCTTCCTGTAGCCTGGAGAGATTATGAGAAAGTTAAACGTTGTTATTGGATGAAACACTGAACGGGAAGCTAGCCATTAAAATCAAGCACAATCAGACAAGCAGGAAATGACGCAGATGAAATCACGGTTATATACAGTTACTTCATCACATCCGGGTCACTCCAGGCCAAACTGAAAGGAGGTGGTAGGAATCTAAAAGTCCGACCCTCAGTTAGGGGAAGTCAGTGATTAAGGCTACTTGCTTCTAATCGACTTTAGTTCTGCAGTTAAGACTGAGTTCGTCGTGAACACATTGCCCATCCTCATCCAAAATAATATCAGTAAACTTCCCGCGATGCATCAGGAACCGCTGGGGTGATTAGAGCTTCTACAGAGTGACATATATTTCCCTCTTCTGTCTGAAACTGGATTCCTCCCTTACCTCCGTTGTGTTCGTATCATAATATTCCACTTCGAAAGGATGTCCGGAATTAGGTTTTATCAATAAAGACCGCTAGGGAGAAAGGAAACGGGTCAATAATAAAAGATACGTGTTTTCTTTAGACAATTTAATGGCTCACGTGGCTTATGTTGTTTCTATCAAACTTCAGATACCTATCATTATCTTCTGATGACAAAAGGCAATCTCTTCCTGGTCCAATTCTTCTCGTTAAAACACATTTCAGAGATATGGAACATACACTGACTGAACTCTAATTCTTACCAAACGTGTGTTTGAAGTATTTGAATCATTTGATAAAGCTAACAATTATATGTTTTTAAGCTTCTTCATTATATCCTGATTAACATACTCGTTTCGAATTGATAACATCCCACCGATATAGCTCATTGTAACAATAGCAGCTGAAATAATTGCTTTCACACACAACTCCCTACTATAGTATCGCTAACTTTCACACAAAAATCTGTTGTAACAACACTAGTTACATAAGTAGCTTGTTTGGTTTAGTCAGAAGTTAATAATAATCACATTACACATTACGGTTTAAACGCAGAAAGCCGGTGAAATATTAGAAAACCAAAAGGCCTAAATTTTTATATAAACAAGTTAATTGCAGATGTTTTTTTCACACAGCCCCCTTAATTTGTCCATTATTGGGAAATGATTTGAGGAAGACAAAAGGTAGATCTGAAATGATAAAACTACCAGTTCTTAAGCTATTTTAAGTGTGTTTTTTTGTCTCGTTATGTTACTGAAATAGTACCACTCGAATGTTGTTTTATTTAGAAAATAAACAAAAGGTCAGAGGCTACAACACAGTAAGAGAAATCTTCATGGAAAAAATATTGTACTTCTGCAATAAAGAATGGAATTGGTAAATTATGAGTTGTAAGGAGTTAGTTTTTGTTTGTTATTAAGCGCAAAGCTACACAAAGGGCTATCTGTGCTCTGCCCACCACGAGTATCGAAACCCGATTTCTATTAGTATAAGTCCGCAGACTTACCACTGTGCCACTGGTGGGCGTAAGGAGTTAGCATTCGAAAAATAAAGCTACAACAAAATAAGATAGATAATAAGTTGACTGGTTGCACACAGATAAAATTTACTTGGGAAACGTAAAGAGATGAGTATTGTTACAAAACTTGTAATATTCCCCTTCAAAAACGCCATAACTGCAATGACGTAGCTTATATATAGAAACCCACAGTGCGAACTGAAAATGGTCGTCTTTGTAATAAACAGTAACCACTGCCAGCAAAATCACATATATTACTATGAGGACTTGTTTAATCACTTGGACCTTTAAAACGTAAACAGTTTTAGAATAATTTCTATCGCTGATGAGTTAACATTTCTACAAGCTTGTACACTGTTATAACTTGTAGACTTATGTTTACAACTGACGTTCCTCATGGAAATACCTCACTAATGATACTACAACTAATATAAAAGTACAGTTATTTGTACAATTCCACGGCTAATCGATCCAATAACTGAATATACTCGTTAATTAATTAACATTGATCACTTCACTGAAACTAAATCTTTACCGAATGACTAGCACCATACAAACTCAAAACTAAATCGACTGATTCACTGTTGAAGTTCATAATTGACTGGCCCACGAGTACTTATATCTGGTGTCTCTCTTCTAGATATTTGTCAAAGTTATAAATTTTCGTGACGTTATCCAAAGTATTCTAAGGTTACTTTTATAACATTTTCGATATTAACGTCATGCGCACTCTAGCGAACATCTAAATTAAACATCACTGAAAATATGGCTAACAACAACACATTTATAAACAAACCACACGTATAACTGCCAGTCACAATCATTAAAACTATGTTCACAACGAGGGTACGGAATGGGTGTTAACTAAGCCTAAGCGTTTATGTATATCCACCAAAAAATAATTTTCAAATAATATAAAATAAAATTGTTAATAATTTCCCTGCTAAATAGTCACTGAGGCAGTTCGCCAGTTCGCAATACCATCATAACGTTAAGCTACTTTTGGAATTCGTTTATTTATACGATACAGATTAAAAAAAAAAAAACGTTTTAGCATAAAATTATCACTTTGTTTAAACACACAGTTTACAACAGATTATCTCCTGAAAATCTGGCATGGCCAGGTGGTTAGGACGCTCAACTCGCGGGTTCGAATCCCCTTCCCACTAAACATGCTCGCCCTTTCAGCCGCTGGAGCGTTATATTGTGACGGTCAATCCCACTATTCCTTGGTAAAAGAGTAGCTGCCTTCCCTCTAGTCTTTCACTAGCGCAGATAACCCTCGTGTAGCTTTGAGCGAAATTCAAACCAATCTCCAGAAAACACGGTTTTTAGAGTTTACCTATCGTAGTGTTGGTCTTGGGACAAGGAAGCTGACCTGCTTGCTATTCTAAGTGATGATGCATGGGTTCATGATACCTTGATACTTCTTGCAAGTATAGCTGTAAAT
This sequence comes from Limulus polyphemus, assembly GCF_000517525.1. Classification (NCBI taxonomy): domain Eukaryota; kingdom Metazoa; phylum Arthropoda; class Merostomata; order Xiphosura; family Limulidae; genus Limulus; species Limulus polyphemus. The sequence goes on along the minus strand of NW_013665871.1, from coordinate 225,263 downwards.
AGTCAGGATTGGTACTTCTCACGTAACGATCAAAGGTCCTTACGTGAGTGCTTTCCTAAGTTTGTATTTGTAACTAAAAAATCAGGGAAACTTGGTATACAATGACTGTTTCAAAATGGGAATATGGAATATCTATACCAGCTTCAATACCTTAAGTGCAATACCTAAACAACTTTTCACGAAACCAATCCAAATAAGTTAACTATTATTGCAGTCGTTATTAATGGAATGGATGATATGAACCATGGGTGTTGGTATGTTTCAAAAGTTTAACCATAGTTGAGAACTTTAGTGAGAGAGGGAGCAACAGGACAGCTCCGCTGAAAATGGAGTCATATTTAAACCAAAAATTAACACGGTTTGTGTTATTTACCACTAAACGACATAAATGGAAATAACACCTTTAAAAATTTTATTTCTCGAAAAAAAGTTATTGTTTTTAACAAATAAACGACCCAAATGAATTATAAGATTTTGCCAACTTACACTTTTAGAACATAAAATGTCGGGTATAATGAACCATGTGTGGCCCAGTAGTTGACGTGTCTAAACTGGGTATATTATAAATGTGATAGAAATTCTCATTATTCGGTTAAAAGGGCAATGCTTTCTGGTTGATCTCTCTTGGGTCAGGAGTTCTAATTTAGGGACGGCTATGCCTGAAGCTTGTAGTCTCTGACCTGGCCGTTTAGCCCATGTGTTACATAAGGTTTGTTTGTTTGTAATTAAGCACAAAGCTACACAATGGGCTATCTGTGCTCTGCCCACCACGGGTATCGAAACCCGGTTTCTAGCGTTGTAAGTCCGCAGACATACCGCTGTGCTATTAGGGGGCGCTACATAAGGTGATGTTCAGGTTGAAAATACCAATGCCGACTACAACTGAAAAGTGGTGGATTACTGATAATTTTGTAACATAGAATACTAGAGCAATCATAGTTGAACTTACTGACTCTACACTATGCACATTAGGTTAAGACCAGTAACAAGGAAACCACACAGAAAGTGATTACATTCGGGTATTTTTTACGACTACTAGAGCCATCACGGTTTAACTTACTGACACTACACCATGCATATTAGGTTAAGACCAGTAACAAGGAAACCACACAGAGAGTACTTACACTCGTGTATGTTTTACGGCAAAGGCTAATCAATCAGAAGGATCCGTGTCTATTTGTCTTGCTCTACACAGAGTATTTTTGTTTTTTGTTGTTGCTGTTTTGTTTAGGGGAGAGTAACTGCGTGGAACCACTACGGTAGTAATACTTAGGTTTGAACTTTTTTTTCTCTTGTAATCATTATCTATTCCTTTGGAATGAAACCTTAAAAACTACACGTTTCTTTAACATACACATTAAAGCTTAAATTGCGTAAATTTGTTTATCATTTTCACATCATATTTCATTTGTAGGAGAAATGTTCGATCCGAGTGTTCTTAGTTAAACGTAAGAAAGAATAATAGAGAAAATTGTGTGCACTCGTTTTTACTTCCCTAGGAAGCAAAGATATTTTAACATTTATAGAGATTTAAAAGTTACATTACGGTCTCTGAGTGTAAATGCTACACACACTCTTATTTATCAGTGGTTTTACAGGTTGGTTGTTTTGTTTTAGCGCAAAGTTGCACATTGAACTATTTGTGCTGTATCCTCCGCGGGAAGCGAATCTAGATTCCTAGTGCCATAAGCGTTATAGATTATCATTGGGCCATCGAGGGCCAGTTTGATATGCTTGATATTCTCATTTCATCAAGTCTTTGATAGAAAATAAATTAGGAAACAGTCTTACTGTAAGCACACATTTCTAATGACACTACAAACAGGTTTATGAAATTCAACAACCAGCTTTGCCTAATTACAATGTAATGCGAGACACGGTTAGTAAATAAAATCAAAATCAAGCAAAGGCTGTAGAGCGTTTCAAAAAGCGAAGAGAACAGTGTGGATTGTTTCAAAGTAGTCTCTAAATCCAATATTCATCGGCTGTTTTATCCTTATTTTCCTTTAACATGTTCTAACAAACATCACAACGTTTTGTTTACAACGTCCATTTCGGTCCACAATTGTCTGTACCTTTGCTACAAGCGCGAGGGTTTAGGCTTTGCAATTTCGTGGCCTGTGCTAAACGACACTTAAGATGAAAAGGTTTAAGTTTAGACTTGCATAAAGAAATGCAGACGTTT
>NW_013665871.1:209518-222748 GCF_000517525.1 Limulus polyphemus | reverse complement strand
ATAAGTTACCATACTTTTTTTTCCCCCTCACCACAGTTCACCAATTAGAAAGAAATGTGTGTACACAAAGATTCTGAAATTTATTTACTTGTGAACCTTAATAAAGAAATTCGATAATTGGGATATATTATAGTTTTCTTGTTTAGAGGAGAAGAAACGTTTAACTTGCCTCCGAAGAAGAAAGATCTACCTTCGGAAATCACTCGTTTATCGGATTTTTTTGCTTATGGTTTTTTCATCATAAGAGATATGCAAATATAATTTATGAACCAAAGTTAGGACGTTTTAGTTTACTATTTATATATTTTGTTAATGTTTTTATAGGTTATTACTAAAACTGATTCAAAATAACTTTTATTACAAAGACAGTCGTGTGACTTTTTTTTAAAAGTATTGTTTAAAATTTAACCAACAGGGGGAGCAGTGATTCTGTTTTGTCAGTTTTATTTAACGACGTCGCTAATTCAAACCATTTTAAAAAGGACGGCCTTTTCACCCGCTAAAAATGTCATTATTATTGTATCGTGATCGTAATTACATAGCTGCAAACCTAACGTATATATGTTGTGTATGCTGACTTCAATGTGTCCGAAAAAGTTCGTGTTATCTAGATGAAATTATCAGCTCTGATGCGACAATTACCCAGCTCCGAAAGGTTTATTTAAATAGATAATTTGTTCTTAACACTAATAACTCTAACCATCAAAACGGCGCTACGTGAAGAAACCATAGAGCGGCTGAAAGATAATTACACGTGGGCACGTTTCCAGCCAGTCTATATCTACGCTAAAATGCGCATGTCTGTTCTTAAGTTGTTCACGTGTGATGATGTGCATGTACTCGTTGGACATCTACACATGTAACGCTAGAGCTCCAACAATGAAGTTGTGTCAGTTTATTGTCTGAACGTGACAAGCTACCATGCACCTACGTGCTTCACAGCCTCGAGCCTAACAATACACCACACTGTGGTAACTATATGCATAACATCATGTGACAGTTAACAAAAAAGTCGCACGTTTCGTGCATTCCTAATTACCTTAAGTTGAGAGCCGCATATGGTACCGTGTTAGAGCCAATCCCGTTGTTTTTGGATCGTCTTCCGTATTACAGGTGTTATACATATAAGCAGTTAACTACTTGCAACGCAGAAGTTAATCGTATATGCTTGTAGTTTAAGAACATTCTGACTGTACTGAAACCCAAATACATATTCCTTCATTATTATGAACTCTTTCTTCAGTTAAGACAGTTTTAGATCACACAAGCTAACATACAATATCACTACCAACGGCTGCAATGGGTTAAAAACAGTTTCACAAATATAACATTTTCATTGTCTGTGTCATTTACAAACCCACAAGAATTCTCGAGCTTAGCTCATATACTCAATAGTTAGGACTATTAACACTAGGTGGTGTAATATATAGTTTAAAAACTTTACAGTACATAGTAAAAATTACAAAGTTTTATAACAAAATTTTATAATATTTTTAACTATTATGAATATATTCAACAATCAATGTATTTATTTATTGATTAACTTAGTTCTTTAGAGACTGTGCAGTTTTTATAACATTAATATTTTCTCTGTAGAGTATTTTAGAATCTCCATTAACACTGACTTAAACCTTTACATTATCGTAAATGTACGACGGTATTTTCTTAAATTCTTGTATCTATTGATCCTAGATATTGTTACGTATCTGCTTGATTGATAATTTTCCGTAGAAATTCTTTCCGAGAAACTTCAGCGATACGAGTCCTTTCTTAAATAAAACTAGTTTATTCTTTCTCAATTCAACTTTGCAATACACTTAATTTCCACAATCACTTTAACTCAAACACACGCTATAATTCACCACGATTCACGCATTTTACTACCGCGCTTGACTCAGTTGTCCGTCTCTGTCTGTCTGCAATTCTAATTCCGATTAATTGTCTGGCGCACTTATATACAAGAATAGAGGGCGACTAGCAAATACTGGGTTATTCGTGATGTTCCCCGATCTTACATGTTATCAGCGTCACGTGACTTCCGCTGTCGTAACAATATATTAGACAACAATGAAACGTAAATTGATACATCGATCTATTGTTGTTGTTCTCGTCATACCTCTAATTTGTTTGGTTTGTTTTAACTAAATTTCGGGCAAAGCTATACGAGTGTTATCTGCGTTATCCGTCCATAATTTAGTAGTTAAAGACTAGAGGGACGACAGCTAGTCGTCACCACCCATCGCCAACTCTTGGGCTGCTTTTTTTACCAACGAATAGTGGGATTGACCGTCACATTATAACATTCGAACCCGCGATCTTCAGATTGCTAGTCGAGCGCCCTAACCACCTGGCCATGCCGGGCCTATAACCCTAATAACTGAATATTTAAACCAACTGCAATTCGTGCATTTAATTATAAACAACCAAAACTTTATACAAATTAATATTGTTCTTCTAGTCTCGTTAAGTTATTGGCTTGCTATATATACAAAGGTAGAATAAGGCAAACAGAAAACAAAAATTATAAAAAAATGTAGAATTGAAAAACTATTATATTACGTTTCACAAAGGTTATGGTTAAAAAAATATATTAAATTTTGTTCTTAAACTTTGTGTATCTAAGTTTGAAACACATCGAAAAATAATGCGTATATCTTACGCAATCTGTAAGACAAGTATTACGCCACTATCCTCTAGAGTCTAGACCATGGGTCTCCAAACTACGGCCCGCATCCAGCCGACGATTTCGGTTTATCCGGCCCACCAACAGTTTATTAAAGTAATAATATAATATTTTATATTATAAAACTAAAAGGTAATTGAGCAAAAGCCAATCTGATCGTGTGTGCATCCCTACTTTATTTTACCACAACCCCACCGGCCCGCGAAGCCTAAAAAGAACTACTTCCCGGTCCTTGTCCAAAAAGGTTTGGAGACCCCTGCTCTAGAAGAATGAGCCTGGTGACGTAACAATTTTTATTACTATGAGGTATGAAATGACTGAAAAGGTCTTGTACATTCTATAGCTACAAAATTTATCTTCAATACAAACAATGCGATGTGCAAAGTTTGGCGTATACTAAGCTTAATCAATTGAAGAATTAAAAATTGTAAACAGAAGTATGTAGTTTGTAATCTAACACGTTAACTCTTTAACTGTTGCGTTTTCTGTGATAAATATACATAACGATACATTAGCAGATTCGTCAAATAATGTTTTCCTATAATTAAGGCGAGTAGTTTTACCTAATGGCCCGGCATGGCCAGGTGGTTAGGGCACTCGACTCGCAATCTGCAGGTCGCGTGTTCGAATCCCCGTCCCACCAAACATGCTCGCCCTTTCAGCCGTGGGGGCGTTATAATGTGACGGTCAATCCCACTATTCGTTGGTAAAAGAGTAGCCCAAAGGTTGGCGGTGGTCTTACACTGCTAAATTAGGGACGGCTAGCGCAGATAGCCCTCGTGTAGCTTTGCGCGAAATTCAAAAAACAAACAGTTTTACCTACAGTGATCCAGTAACAAGTAACACTCGCTGCAAATCTATCACTGTTTTAACTCAACTTACTTACGAAGCTCTTTTATTCCCTATTATTATGATTTTAGAGTTTAAAAACAAGAACAAATGCAGCTGGCAATTTAGCAATTCTAATATATGTGGTGTATTTTAGTTTCTAAACGTGTAATTTGTTTGTAATTAAGCACAAAGCTACACAATGGGCTATCCGTGCTCTGCCCACCACGGGTATCGAAACCCGGATTCTAGCGTTGTAAGTCCACAGACATACCGCTGTGCTACTGGGGGGGGGCAGTTTCTAAACAGTGGTGAATTTTTACGAACACTAAACATGTCAGAATAGTTTATAAATCAATGTTTCGTATGCACAATTTTCGAGACAAGGGTGTGCCTTTTTTAAAATCTGCCTCCTTAACTGAAAATCCAGGATTCGTCACTGATTAATGTACTTTAATGTGGGTCCGAGGGTCCATGGTTCGCGCCTCATCATCGCAAAATATCACGCTATGTAGCAGAGAGTGCGTTATAAGTGTGACGGTCAAATCCCTCTATTTGATTAGAGCAGCCCAAGACTTGTTGGTGAGTGCTGTTGACTAGTTGCCTCCCCTCTAGTCTAACAGTTCAAAACTAAGGGCTACTAGCACAGATATCTTTGAGCGAACATCTGAAACAAACAAATAATACATAACTTCTCGTCAAGAGGTAAACGAGTAGTTTCATTTAAAAAATCCCGGTGTCAGCGTCCGTCTCGAACCACACACGCGAACTTCGAAATGGTGGTGTGAAAGCCCGTCTTCCTTCTCGCCATGTTTAAATGCGAAAGTATTACTTTTTCCACACACACCCGCTACATTTTCCCATAATATTTCCAAAATACATTGCAAATAGCATCTTGAACAATATTAAAAAACAGATGGCGCTTTCTAACTGTCATATTCTACAAAAAGGTGTTTTAGACCGACTGATGCAGTTTATTATTTGTTCGAAAAAAAATTATAACAAGAATATGGAAGAACATTATTTGAGCAAACCGGATAAATAAAATATTAAATTTCAATATTTAGCGGAAAATATAAACTTTCTTACTCATAGAATTACAAGTTAGTTCACATCATTATTCATTTATCTAAAGTCATATTTGACATAGGTTTGTGTGTGTGTCCGCTTATAAGTGGAGAACTAACCTCTAGGCCGATTGTCAGCAAACCTGGCACGTATCCTAAGGTTCCCCCCTAAGAAGTGACAAAGCGTGGTTGGATCGGACCTAACGGGTACGTGAACTAGTATGCGTGAACTCATATTGTGATACTACACCTGATGTATTTGAATTAAAAACGAATGTAAACGTAATTGAAAATTACTTCGCTCAGTCAAATTTTAAGTGTTTGTTCACGTAAGCATGAAAAACAAACTATGGCAATTTCTATATGTATATATATATATATATATATATATATATATATACGATGACTCACGAGCATGTGTTTACTTAAACAAGTTCGTGACAGTTAATTCAGCTTATGTTTAATGATTAATAAACAACACATTAGCGTAAATCATGTGGAAAATGGCACTGTAAGAAATCTCTCACGTCAGAGAAACGGTTATCACACACGTACTAAAGGATTAAAAACCAGAAGTAAAACGATGACTCACTAAATTCAACACAAAAATCATCTATGATGCATCAAATTGTTTATCAATACGTAATGGAGCAGCAAACTGTAACAACTGTTTGTACAAATCTGGAAAATATCATCAGATTCTGGATGAGGATACTTTTTGGGATAAACAAATATCTGATGAAATGTTGAAAGACGAACTTACAATTTCAGGTCCTTTCTCGCGTGTTAACTTGTGCTAAGCTAAACAGTCATAACCCTACTATTACGGGTTATTAGTTCGGTTAGGCCTGTTGGATGTGAGCTGTAATTTATAGCTTGTACGTCAGGAAGAATGGAAGAATAGATAACTACAAAGCTGAAATAAAACTGTCTGGATTAGTGGTTCTCAATCTGTGGTTCGTGGTCTCCCTTCAGGTGCTTCGTGGAAAGGTTGCATAATTAAGAAAACGAAGCGAACAAAAACGTTTGGGAACCACTGGTCTAAGCTATTCCTAGAAGTTAATGATGTTATGTGAAATCTATTTGTGTGTGTGTATAAGCAACACTCTCGTGATTTGTGCGAAAGATTAACGAAACCCCATCAAAAAATAAGGAAACAATTATTCCCGTCATGTAGAAACTATTCCTTAAGAAGTCGCTATTTAACCACTTAACATATTTTCTACGAGATTTATTAAAAGCATAAACATAACTGAGATGCAATTACAAGGTTTGAGTCCCCCGGTGAACTTACAACGCTAAAATACGGGGTTCGATTCCGCGCGATGAACACAGCAGATAGCCTACTGTGAACTTGCTCTAAAAAACAAACAATATTTGATGTTTAAAAAATATGTATGATCTGGTAAATTGGAAAGGAGAAACCTTTACGATAAAATAAATACGATGAGTTACATATATACGAGTACTTATATTTATAACTTTAAAAATACACATTTCTTTTAATATTACAAGTACTAAAAATAATTTATAATTATCTGTTGAACCTTACAAGTGATTTTAGACTTGCGTGGTTGTTTGCCTTTAATAACATAGCTTCGGGGAAGGCTGCAAAAACAGGGCAAGGACGCCCTAAACTTTATTAGTCAGCATCTGTGCTCACCAAAACGCAAACACGTGACTAATCACCTGAACAAACTGTTTAGCTTCCCCAAACTTTCTCGTAGCCTTTTATCTCAGAAATGAAAAATATATAAACATATTACACAGAATAGATAATGTACTTGCCGTTTGAAGTTATAACTTTCTTTTTTCTTCTAACTGCATAAAAATTCAGCGCCTGGAAAGGTTGTTTCGATTCGAAAGTTCAGAGTACGCAAGTTTAAAGGTAGTGTCTGCAAAACTCGGGATCCTTACAAGGCGATAACTGCTCGCTAAGAGAAACCTGTGGTTGACTGTAGCTCACCAACTCCGCTGCCAATCGTTCAGCAGGATAACCGAGCCCTGGCCTGGCCAGATTTCCAGTTCCGGCTTCTTGTCAGGCTAAAACATGCCTTCTCTGGACAACCGCCGTCAGCACCACACGCCAGCCGACGACCTCGCGTGACCGCAAGCCCAGAATGTGACTGATGAGCACCAAGCCTCACGCGCTTCTCTTCAGGGGAGAGTGGCGCGTGCGTCTTGCCTTGTTTTCTGTAGCATGTGGTTTAAGTTTGTTGGTTGTTTTACTGTGGTTCCAGTGGAATCTCTAGGATACGTCATGCAGGTTAATCAGGAAAAAAACGCACATTAGGCTGACCTACTTTCACTTCCGCCTCAGCAACAACTTCCACGTTATTTTATGATTTCAGAAATATCCTCAAAAATGTGCATATGAAAATAGAGGATAACGTGGTTGAAAAAATCGTGTCTTATGGCCTTAATAACGAGAATGATGAGCCCAAGGACTTAGTTCTTTAGAGTTTTTTTCCCACCTTCTCGCAAGGCAATAGACGCGTTTCACGCTTGAGACGTTGCGAAGCTTTATAACAGATGGTTGCAATAGCTTCAATTTATGTAAAGAGAGGGAGGGGGGGAACAAGGACGATGTGGCGTGTTGTCACTTCCGGATTTCTTACAAACTTCGTAACGAGTAATACATGTGTTCAAGCTATTGGACAGATATAACTATAACCACGCGCGCGCTCACGAGATTCACATTATCCTCCTATCTAGAGCGTGTGTGTAGTTTAGAAAAAAATATATTGATAGTTAATTATAGATCGAGGGCAAGCAAATATACTTTCAGTAGGACAAAAAATAAAAAAACAACTAAACAGCCAATTATTTCAAGGCCTTGATCGGACGTAACACATAAAGGCGACGACAGATTTGTTGAAAGTACCACTAGTCGGCGCCATGTGTAGATCTTTACATCCGGGTTATGGCAAAGGTCACCAACACATATGACTAAGCTACAGTCTGATCAGAGAAATCATAATTTAAAAATCTGTGTTAAAACAAATTAAAATCAATGCAGAAATAACAAGCTCATTGCTATAAGATTTATATGTAATCAATATCTAGTTGATAAGAATAGCAAAAGCTTTGTAATATAAACGCACTTTTCTTTTTTATAACCTATATCTTCCTGATTTATGGTTATTTGAACGTTGGTTTCAGCGGATCGTTGATGCTTTTCGTTACACGTATATAACTTTTTAAATAGCATTGGTTAAAGATGACTTGTGATGTGTGTAAAACAAATAGCCCAATAAATACTGAAATAATAAAACCATTTCGTAAACCATGAAATAACTTGAGTAAAACAATTTAAGGAGCAGCAACACAATATGTATATCTTTTTCACAAGACTCATAAATGTATTTTTATGCAAAGTTTTTGCTGGTTTCTTTTTCTGTTTTGTAAACCTAAACTACATTTTTTTCAAAATAACAAGTCCATTTAGTGTGCGAAAACTAACATCATTGTTCTTGGTCAGCCAATGTTCGGAGTGAGATGGTGTCTATCTTAACGAGAAGTATTCTTTTTTTGTGCTAAACTATGGCTAGCCACGGAAGTAATGTTCCGCAAGAAAAATGACAATGATTACATCCGCCCCTCAAAGGCTCTTTTAAAACTTGGAATTCTGACTGAAATAATACACGGTTCGTTGTACTGAGCGTTAGTTTTAACGATTGACATAAATTAGTGTGCAAAAATTAAACAAACAGGTTTCAGTTTTCGGAAAAGACCCCCCTTTCATTTGAAACTTCAAGCACTTCGTATCTGCTTTTGTTTTACCAACAAACCTACTTATTTGTTGAAATGAAATGTGACGAATCCCCCCCCCCGGCCTTTATTCACTACAGCCTTTGTTCCTTCAACTATGGCGACATAAGAAGAGTTTATGGAGATGATATATTAACAAGACGCGTATTAATCACCCCACTGACAACAAAGAACAAATATATAAAAAAAGCATTGTGTAACGATGGCCGAATTGTTTTCCTTCTAACGAACTGGGTAACATCTCCTATTGTCAATTAGAACTTGAATATTGCTGTGACATTGTGACTTATTCGATAACAAACCCGGAATCTTTAATATACATTCACACATAAAACACAATCAATATACGAATGTTATTATAATCTTTACTTGTCGCTTGTTTTGTTGGAATAATTTTCTCATATGTTTCGAATATCTAAAAATATTTTTTTAGATAAATCAAATATCTAAAAATGTTTTTGATAAATCCGAGATTAGGTGCATTTACTAGGTTTCATTTTAAATATTTGTCAATGAAATGACCATTTCTTTGACGTTTACAGTAAGATACTCTCCAGTTATCATAAAAGAACGTTCATAGATATTCTAAAAAATCTGTGAAAAGTTATTGTTTCGCACAAAGGGCTATCTGTGCTCTGTCCAGTGCGGATATTAGAACCTGATTTTCAGTTTTATAAATATCACAGATTTACCGCTGAGTCACCAGGGGGATTTGAGTTTGTTTGTTTGTTTTTGAATTTCGCGCAAAGCTACACGAGGGCTATCTGCGCTAGCCGTCCCTAATTTAGCAGTGTAAGACTAGAGGAAAGGCAGCTAGTCATCACCACCCACCGCCAACTCTTGGGCTACTCTTTTACCAACGAATAGTGGGATTGACCGTCACATTATAACGCCCCCACGGCTGAAAAGGCGAGCATGTTTGGTGGGACGGGGATTCGAACCCGCGACCCTCAGATTGCGAGTCGAGCGCCCTAACCACCTGGCCATGCTGGGCGAGGATTTGAGAAAAGAATAAAATACTTTCCGGCAAAGTGTTATTTTTGTTAATTTTGTATTTTACAAAATTAATTACCTTTCAATTACTTTCTCAAAAAAGAATTGTAAAAACATCACCCAAAAGATGAAAAGAAACCATCTATGACGTATTTGTAACACTTCTTTGATAGATTGTCCGTAATGTAATCAAAATTTTAAAAAGCTTTCATCAAAAAAGAAAGGTATAATGTGCATAACTGTAAAGATGCAAAAAGAAAAATTTTGAGGTTATAAATATGACAACAATAAAAACCAGCTAGGTGCTTTGTCAAAACCTACAATCACGTTAGCAAATATAATACCCTCGTTCGCATGGATCTTTCTCTCAATAAAACCATACTTTCTTCGAGTTAATATAGAGAATGAATTATACGATCAGATGTGACGTAAGTGTCTAAGATTGCTTGACCATTGCTCAAACGAAAATCTCGCCACTGAAAAGTAAACTGTAACACTACAAAACCAGTTTGGAGAGCTGAAAGAAAACAGAATTGATAAGGGCCTCGTTGTGCCTTGTTTTATTACAGAACAAGGAAATAATGAGCACTCTTGCAATCTCATTCTTCTCAGTCTATCGACACAGCAATTTTCAACACACTATATTGACCAGAGAAATATGTCTACACATAATGTTTCAGATCATTCCTACACATTTAGCAGATACAGACGCAATCAAAGTTATTTATGATCATTGAAAACGTATTATCTACATACATAATATAGGTATACTATTAATCATGAACGTGTGTTGTTCACAATACTATGATTAATCTAAATTTAATGATGTACTGAATATATGAATTTTTGTTGTAATCCATATGCTTGAAAGTTTTTTGTTGTTTTTTAACTTAGCACTTTAAATTCCTTGCTTCCGTCTGTTCTGGGTTAGTAATGTTTACCTTATTCATGTTATGCTATAAGAAAGGGCGTTTTTAGGTACTGTATAACATGTCTTCTTTTTTATACTTCGTGGCCTAGTAGTTAGTATGTTGGATTGTAGATCAAAAGGTTAAGGATCGTGGTTCGACACATGATGCAGTTGAACACGATCCGCGCTTTCTGCTGTGGCGCATTATAAAAGTCACAACCAATCCGTTATTTGCTTCAAAAGAGTTGGACAAAGCACTTTAACCAATCATGTTATTTGCTTCGAAAGAGCGGGCAAAAGCCCTTGTGGTCAAAATTGGGACGGTTATATCTGAATCCAAGGGCCTATAACCTGACAGTTTAACCAACGTTTAATAAGGTTATCAAGGTAAGGTGTATTTCTAAGAGTTTATGAGTAAAAGGAAAGAAGCACATGTTATGATATATCATCCACGCTACTTCTACCATATCTAGTACTGACAAGGCCTTTCGTCCCATATCTGGGCTCATCAAGCCGATTGAAGTACGACAGACTTGGGTGCTATTTACAGTACAGTGTGTATTTTTCCTGTATTTCGTACTGACTAATAACGCAAACAGAAGATGTTGCAAGGTACAGTACAGCGTGTGGTGGTTGATTACGCATGACATTCTTCAAACACTACAGAAGTAAAAAAATTATATTCCTATATGTACTTCGACCCAGATAAATTGAAATCGTACCTCGTACTGTACTGAGATCAAGAGGTTTCACCTGTTCCTTCATCAAGTCTGATGGGACTGCCACGAGATGGCGCCCTTCTGCGGAATCTGTAATTTATAAAGGAAAAAATCATTACTCTTAAAATCTCAACATTCAAAGCTACAGTAAAATGTTGTAAATAATTCCTTAAACTAACAAATCATGTGTATGTTGATATGCTGTAGTAAGACATCATTTAATACGAGAGTAATTTACTTGTTTATTTACAGGTGATTTGTTTGAACTTGGCGTGTCTCTTTTTTGTAAGTAACAACTCTTATATTTAAAAAAATGTATTATTTACAGCAAAACGTAATATTTACCATGTCAAGAGCTGTTTGTCAAACATATCTTTACATGAAAATGTATTGCGTCAAAAACAGATGATATTAATATTACTTTCCATAATAACAAGTTACCTGCTTGTTATATTTTTATTCATAAAGATTAGAATGCATTATTTAATCAGTTGGCCCCCTCGCCGAAAACGACACTTTCGGCCGCAATCCCAACAATATCCACGAATCTCAGCCAGCCTAGAAGACTCAAGCCAATTCCAAATACACATACCAAGCTAACAATGCATGATAATCTCTATAACGAAAGAATAATAAAAACTAGATATGTTAAGCATTCCAACCAATACTACTAACGATAGTAACTACAAAGAAAGAATAGAGTATATATTTCGATAAACAAAAACTCTAGCATTTAGCCCTCCACAGTGCCAAATGTCTATCTGTTCACTGTTATAACTCGAAAAAATCAGATTGAAAATAACGCTTAATATCACAACATACAAATAATGACTGTTTACGAGATCTGTAGTGTTTTTACACCAGTAGGCAATTCTCTCGATTTCAGCTAGCTCATGGTGTAGCTTTGTGCATAATTACAAACAAACAAACTAGATTCAGTAACTTCCTTTATACTCTGACTATATTCAATAACTGCCTTAATATTTTGACAAGATTCATGAACGCCATTAGTACTCTGACTATATTCAATAACTCTCTTAATACTTTCATTAGATTCAATAACTCTCTTAATACTCTGACTAAATTCAATAACTCCTTTAATAATTTTATTACATTCAAAAACTCCCTTAATACACTAACTACATTTAAGAACCATCTGACATTTCTGTTACACGCCGAGATCTAATGATCATTCCTAAAATGGAAATTCCAGTTCCATATTCCTTCCTCCACTATTTACAAGATTCTTCAAGACACTTCCCACAAGCTTTTACCTACCATGATACAGTTTTATAGAGGAAAGTGATCTACAAACCAGCATAGACTTTCAAAAGAATCAACTCTCTCATCATCTAAACCATATATTTGCTTCTATTAATTAGATGAAGAACTCATTGTGAAGCCCGAAACTTGTCTCAAAATCAAGAAAAAACAACAGAAGTCCATAGAAAACTCAGTCTGTATAGTTTCAAGTGTTGATTTTATTTAGTATAGAATATCTGAGAAAACAGGAACAACACGTTAATAAAATAGTCTTCATTCACAAAAACTTGCTTGAAAACTGGAGGTTCGCGTTTAAAACAATTATTTAACGTGCATTACACACACAGCAAACTCTTTTGTACCAGTCATGCCGAACAAGATAATTCTTACCACCTTTGTCTTCTTCAACGAGCATTTTGGCAAAAAAAAGTAGCTTTACTACAGCAAAATATTTATCTTGATAATTTAAAGGCCTGGTATATCGCACTGGGACGAGAAACTGGGGCAACTTGCTATGTTTATCATCATTTGCAGACGAGATCGCGAGTGAGTACTAACAAAACAATCTTAAATTCAACTTAGTTGATAAACTTTTCAGTTTCACTGTATACTTTATTTTCTGGCTGTTGCGTTAAGCAAACTTTAACTTATCCTGTTAAGAACACGTCGATCTTTTTGTAAGTTAGTGACTTTTAAAAATCACGTGCTTAGATTTCAGTTGTACGATGTTAGAACGTGCCTGTTTAAACCTAACTCTGTAACGGTTTTACCGATTGTTTCGATTAGATTTGAAAATACTAGCTTTAATTTTTGTTTATCTTACTGCCGATTGAAGCTAAAATGTCATGTTACCAACTTCCTTTCGTACAAATCATGCATTTTATTTGTATTAGGTGGAAAGTACATAGTGATTATATCTCCCCACCCCACCCCTACTTAAAATCTTTATATCTTTAAACTATTTCTCCTAATAGAACTAAATAAAAGTAACGGTAC
>NW_013665871.1:199571-208594 GCF_000517525.1 Limulus polyphemus | reverse complement strand
TCTCTCATGAAACAATACGTAAACATCTAAGGAATATGGGAAAACTCTTTATAGAATGTGTTTAGGTGCCTCACGAACTCTCCGATGAGCATCGTTTCCAACGTGTAAACGTTGCTTCGTTTCTTCTGGCGCGCAATGCGCGTGAACCATTTTTGGACAGAATTGCCACCAGTGATGAAAAATGGAATGCGAAAAATAATGCGAATAATAAATGCCAAAAACAATGGCTCAGTCCTAGACAAAAAACACTTCCGACCCCAAAACCTGGACTCTATCCGCAGAAAGTGATGCTTTTCATTTGGTGGGATATCAATGGAGTAATTCATTTCGAACTCCTCAATCTACAGCGAACTGTCAATGCAGAGATCTATAGCCACCAACTGGAACATTTAAATAGTAGTTAAATCCAAACCCAAGTACAGTAGTAGAGTAATTGACTCCATGAATATTCGACTTGGACAAGAATGTCTTACTGGTGGAAGAAAAAAAAACGTCAAGGCTTTCATGTTTAAGGTTTACAATGTTCCTGACATGGCCATGACAAATAAGGCATGTGCCATCCTGTTCACGAGAGCATTACTCCAAATATTGTGATGCTATATAATACCATATCAGGCCTTTATCTGGGTGGAAACCATGGTCAATCCTTCCTTCTGTCACAACACTAGGATGGAAACGTGTAGATAGTCAGATGAAGCTTTTGCTAATCCCCCTACCACCTGTGCCTGCTTCTCACTTGTGTATACACCACCAGGTGCTGATCTTGGAGATGCAAGTGCAGGAGGTCTCTCTAGACTGTCATGTACTGGTGTTTGCAAATGCGCTGAGGAATTCATGGATACTGATTAAGTAGACGCTAGAATTCGGGATGATGACTGACAAATTTTCATAAGAATAGAGAAAACTTAATGTATATGGGTATTTACAGAATAAATAAATCAAAAATCATGCCAACCGATGGATTTTAAGAGACGTTCTACAAAATCTTTCATGCTTATAAGTTCTATAAAGTGTGCATTCTCTTAGAACTATATAATAGCTATAGCCTGATCATCCTAAGATGATGTCCTGGGAAGTTAATATAACATCATATGATATATAATGTTTAGTTGCACCTGCAAAGATGTCCTCAACCTCGGGCAACGGACTTTAAAGTGTTAATCCAAATATTTAGTTTTGTTTTTCATTGGATTTGTGGATATTTAGAATATGGTCTTAGATTACACATATATTTTGAATGGTCTAAAGTTACAGGCTTTTCTGGGTATGGTGGCCCTCTTTTATGCAGCAAAAACAACCTTTCAAAAATTACTCTGAAGGGCCAAAAGTGTGTGTGTGTTATCTATTGATTTCAATCAATTACTTGATGGCTAAAACATCCTAAAGAGAGCGTTAGGTCATCACACTATTTTGATTTTATAAGATGTTACAATGATCTGTTTGAAATTTCATTGATTACGTAGAATGCTTAGTCCTATTCATTTTGGTTCCATTGAATTTCTGGATGGCTAACTTATTAGAAAAGCGTCTTAGATCATATTTATATATTGAGTAGGTCAGAAGTTATAACAATTTAGGCTATCTTGTTTTTTATAACTGAATGTGGAATACAGCATTTTCAAAATTGACAGATTCAAAATGTATAAAAAATACTCTAGGCCATATCATACTGAAAAATACTATGACAAGTAAGTCCTTTAAATGGGACTAGGCTAGTGATATGGTGATCAAGAATGAAGAAAGACATAATGAACACATACTTTTGAAACTACCATATCCAGACTTTCCTGAATAAAACTTATGACTCTCAATGTGCCTTTGGAAAAATTAAATCTTCCATAGGGCAAGTAGTTTTAAGAAATATAATCATTTAAATATGGGGTTTTTATTATAATAACCCTGTACACAAAATATCAAGAATTTGCTTAAAAAGAGTCTTGACCACTATACTGGAGGAATTCTTAGGATATGGGATATGCTTCTGGTATTTGGAAATTTGAAGACTTCATAAGGTTCATTTCTGGAAAATGTAATGAGTAGTTCAACGAATAATTCACACGTCTTTGTATAAAACAATGGCATAGTGAATCTTAAAATAAAGTGTCATCAATATGCCATCAGTTACTTAATCGCATCAACCACTGCTGGGATCTTCTATATATTTTATATAGAAAATTAGTGATTTCGTATAACTGATTTGGTCAGTTTTGTATACAATGTAATATGGGAACCCCATCGGTAATGAACGGTAAACAAAAACAAGTAGGTAATTTTAGGGTTAATGTAATTCAACACCTATGTAATAAAAGAAATTCAACTTGAGCAGTTACAACGCAGGCAGAGTACGCCTGTAACGTTTGGGAGTTACTCTATACGAGCACCTTTCACGTATGAAACGATAACGATTCTTCAAACTCCCCCCCCCCCCCCAAATTTACTGTCTTATCTATATTAAAGTCAAGATATTGCAAATAGTTGTTGTTCAGCATTTTCACTAAAGTGTGAATATAGCCTTTCGTACAATTCAATATCAGCTGTAGTGTTAATCCTACAGATAGACAGTTAGCTAGATGAGTGGAGATAATGTATTCTGTGTGGTATAAGTCTGTCACTAAAGCACGGATATCTACTGGTAAGTTTCATGAAGTGGACACGACGTTCTAAGTACATAGTTTACTCTGATCGGATGGTGTTATTGTCTAGTGTATAAATGTTGCCTGTGTATCTACAGTCTACTCCTATGGCTCAACACTATTGTTCTTGAAATGGGGGTCTCCCTGCCTCACGTGTAAATTAGACTTATTACCCTCACTGCATTTGGTTGCTTAGGTACCCATTAAATCTAAAACATAATTTTACAGCTGTTACTGTACGGCTATACTCAGTTATATCCGTACATTCTTTTTCAAAAATTAACGGGAATAACTTGTGTTCAACTAACCTTCAACTCAAATTCATAAACAAAGTAGACATAAGTGTGAAGTCCAAACCGGTTCTGCTTTCACATCACAAATCATCAGCGTTTATACTACTATTCAGGAAAGCACGTTAAACGACTTGGTAAGTTCTGGACACGAGAAATTGTTTTTCAATTAATCACTTAGTTTTTAGATATGTTTACATATACTTTTATCCTAGTTCGTTTAGAAACAACACTAACGACTTAAGTTACCGCATTTAAAACGTTTGCACAAAGTATGTTTTCCAGCTGTTTTAAATTGAATAGCAGGCTTAATTATGGATAAATTCACGGTTTCAGGTGGAAATGTTTACAGATAAGAGATCTAATTATGCATTTACGTTTGCGACCTGTGTTTTCTCATGTAACATACACATCTAAACGTTTAAGCATGGAAATTTCTTACCTGAGTTTATCCTCATACGTTGTGCCGGAAATGTGGGAATGTAAAACTAGCTTCAAAGCCACCAAAATCTAGCTCTTCACTCCCTCGGTTTTTACTGAACATGAACGTCACTTTTGGATTATAGAATGGACGCGTACAGATTCTGCAAACGTTCTAAACTTGCAAAAGCTATTAAACAAATAGTGAGCGCACCTGTTGCATACTACAACACACGTGGTAGGATGGGGCGATCATCTGCAGATCAACGTTTCTTTCCAAACCTCTTAGAGAGTATCGATAGATCTGTGCTATAGAAACCAAGCCGAAAAACACTCACACACCAACAGCCCTTTCGTACGCGTCATAGTCAATATAAATAATTCATTTTGGCCAGCGCCTCAGGCTTTTTCCGGGAAACGTGGTGACGTAGCTGCCAGCCTCAGCTTGTAGAGTTTATGTGTGTGCGTGCGTGTGCAGGCAATGCACGCTCACCTGAGACAACGGCACCGAACTGGCGGCCTTGTTGCAGTCGAACTGAAACTGGAAGAGGCAAACTTCTTGACCATGTATGACAACAGTATCGAGAAGATGGAAGAGATAGTCTGGACAGAAATTGACTAGCGTAGGTTTATAGCACTCTCTGCACAATTAAACCACGCTGAAAACAAAGAGCGATAGACAGAAATGAAAAATTAAATGCTTTTTTTTTCTAAAGATTTCTGAATTATACTGATTTTTCATGTTATAACTCCATATTATACTGATTTTTCATGTTATAACAATATTATGCTGATAATCATGTCGTATCTCTGAATATACTGATGTCAATGCTTCGTGCCTTAACTCTCAATTGTGCTGATGTTTAATGTCATTACTCTACATTGTGCTGATGCCAGTGTTTCATGTCATTACTATATATTATACTGATGTCGTAACTCTGAATTATACTCTCAGTTGTGCTGATGTTTAATGTCATTACTCTACATTGTGCTGATGCCAGTGTTTCATGTCATTACTATATATTATACTGATGTCGTAACTCTGAATTATACTCTCAGTTGTGCTGATGTTTAATGTCATTACTCTACATTGTGCTGATGCCAGTGTTTCATGTCGTTACTATATATTATACTGATGTCGTAACTCTGAATTATACTCATTCTTCATGTCTTAACTCTCTATATCATGCTGCTCTGGTTTACACTAATATCATTGCTTTACCTTACATTAACTCTCAACCATATAGATAAGATACTTCTGTCTCATATTCTAACAACGAATTATTGTGGTGCTCATCCTTCGCGCTATGTTTGTGGCTCATGCTTGTAGTCTTGTTTCACACTGTAATTCTGGCTGATGATTGTAGTCTTGTTTCACACTGTAATTCTAGCTAATGCTAGTAGCCTTACTTCACACTGTAATTCTAATTAATGCTAGTATATTGGCCTTGCTTCACTTTATAATTCTAGCTAATGTTAGAAGTCTTGCTTAACACTATAACTCAAGCTAATGATGGTAGCTTTGTTTCACACCATAATTCTGGCTAATGTTGGTAGTCTTGCTTTACACTATAACTGGCTAATGTTGGTAGTCTTGCTTTACACTATAACTCTGGCTAATGTTGGTAGTCTTGCTTTACACTATAACTGGCTAATGTTGGTAGTCTTGCTTTACACTATAACTCTGGCTAATGTTGGTAGTCTTGCTTTACACTATAACTCTGGCTAATGTTGGTAGTCTTGCTTTACACTATAACTCTGGCTAATGTTGGTAGCTTTGTTTCACACCATAATTCTGGTTAATGTTGGTAGTCTTGCTTTACACTATAACTCTGGCTAATGTTGGTAGTCTTGCTTTACACTATAACTCTGGCTAATGTTCGTAGTCTTGCTTTACACTATAACTCTGGCTAATACTGGTAGCATTATTTTACATTTTAAATTTGTATCCTTGTTTCCCGCTATAACTAACTTAAGCTGGACTTTGCTTCATACATAGAAAACATGAACATATAGTAAAGGAACCTTAGTTTCTGATGGTTTTTTTTTTTTTTAGGAATATAAGTTGTGAAAATTTCATGAAAAAATAATACATTGCTTTAGCACAAAACATACTAAATAATAGATGAAATGTATAATATTTACAAATGTTATCAAGAACTAACCTTTAGTCATCTCCTTTTACTTCATTTTTGAGCAAATTAGGCATCTAATGATTTGTCACGTAGTCAGAACTGCACATTATTGGTTATATAGCTAAGGTTCAGAAAATAACATCTGGTAGCGGTAACTTTCAGTATTTACAGTACATGGTACGAGCATTAAGGGTAGCTTAGCACACCGATGTTCGATTCTTACAATCTGAGTGCTGGTAAAGTCCTAAAGAACTGTTTTTTTAGTGTCATTTGACGAAGGTCGGGTTAGGCCTAGTTGACAGCGTGTCCAGACGGTGTATTATAATGCTGGATTTCGTGTCCTGTTGCAGCAAAAACGCACTATGCCCTTTAGAATTGTGAATGGACTATAAGAGTGAATGTCAAATCACACTCTTCGGTCAATTAAGAATAGTCTTAAAGTTGGCGATGTTATCTAGTTTTTCATTTAAAATTAGGGAATATTACGGGTAGATAACCCTTGTGCAACTCTGAGCGAGATTATAAAACAGATAAATTTTTTTGACAAAATTCAAAGCCTCTCCCAAAAGCAACATATGTTTGATTAGATCGCGGTTCGGTTAGGGTGAAGACCACTTCATTCAGTCAACTCCTTATTTTTCAATGAATATATTGAACAGTTTAGCATCGTGCATACGAACGTTCTCGTCCTTTAATGCCTATAATTATCCACAGAATACTTCTATCGCCGTTATATGCGTCATATTCCTGTACGAAAAAGGGGTAGGAACTTATTTTAGATATTTTCCTAATGCGTATACATCTGTTAGTTTGCTTTACTGTTAAGCACAAATCATCTCTAAAAATAATATTTATTCACGCGTTATTGGTCCACGTGAGTGTTCTTAGCACCAGTGCAGGCAAACTGTTTTGCACCTTGCTTTAAGCAGAATGCACCTCTGACTGGACGTACAGACCGGCCTTGTAAAGTCTCTTTTATTTAAGCGTCTGTTCACTGACAAAGCATCCATCCAGTTGCGGCTGTGAGTATCTGATTCAATCTCAGGGCAGGTATCCTACGATTGCGTCGATCCAGAATCCACAGATAACGGTGATCTGATTGTGTTATGGATGAAAGTCTATCTTGTCCAGTTTTCTGAGTATCATCTACACCATTGGGTTAGAAGCTGTTCCATATTCTGCTAAGAAAAATATGCAGCAGTTGTTGTTAATTCGCAACAGCTAATGTGATTAGTTGGCTTTCTTTCACCCATTAGCTCTCCACAAAAGTGCAACATCCATGTTTCATTTAATGTATAGCCATGATGCATGAATAATGCGGAGCATTTTAAACTCTGTGACCTCACTTCAAGCAACTTGTCAGGCAGAACTGTGAGGGACCAAAATATATGCTATCGCATAGGTTTACTTGCATTTCAAAACGAATGATGGTTAATCAGATGTCTGATTTACATAGCAATTATTTTACGTAACAAAAACTTTGTTCTGTAATAACTAAAATACAATAAGTTTTTATTATATTTTAATTTGTTTGTACAGGGTCATCTCTTATCTGAATACATATTCTTTCTTGAAGATTCAAGCAACCTACTTTCTTGAGTGCATCAAAACATGTCATAATAGCTATTTCATCTACATATAATTTTTTTTGGCTGGATACACATCAAAACTTTTAAAGTAAAATTGAAGCAAATAATTTATGAACAAAATTGTTTAGTCTTATGCAAAAAGTTGTTTCATGTTAACTATGTGTTATATGTCTATTATTAACTGCTTGTAAGGCAAGATTGCTTACAGAAAGTTGTTTCATGTTAACTATGTGTTATATGTCTAATATTAAGCGCTTGTAAGGCAAGATTGCTTACAGAGAGTTGTTTCATGTCAACTATATGTTATATGTCTATTAAGTGCTTGTAAGGCAAGACTGCTTACAGAAAGTTGTTCCATGTCAACTATATGTTATATGTCTAATATTAAATGCTTGTAAGGCAAGATTGCTTACAGACAGTTGTTTCATGTTAACTATGTGTTATATGTCTAATATTAAGTGCTTGTAAGGCAAGATTTCTTACATGCCATATTGTAGTTATTAGTCTTTTTTATTGCTCTTAATCGCTATTTCTAGGCTAATTTAGTAACACCGTATCGCAACCCAGACATTTCGTGGAAGAAACCCGTTTCCTCCCATACAACAAGGCCCCGCCTCTTTCTCTCTTATAAACACCTCCCTGTGGTACTCCGCAAGTCCCGGGGGCCAATTTTTCCTGTAATTTTAAGTTTATTCTATTGTCGGTAGTCGTTGTTCCGCTGCACAGTGGCTATAGTGGCGGGGGGTGCCAAATATGCAAAGAATTCCCACTGGCATTTCCACGTGCAGCTCAAGACTCTTTTATCGCCGTTCCCTCGTGATGTGGTTTGTCCGGGAACATGTTTCTTAGGCTTGTGAACCGAGACCTCGAGAGGTCAAGGACAGAGCCCACTCGTTTTTTTCGTATGTTGTTAAGAGTAACAGAAAAGTCTGAGTTTCCACATCTTGCCCCTCCTGTCTGCCATAATTTAAAGTTTGTGTTTTCCCACCGCTACAGCGTGTGGACATTGGGACTTTTATTTTAGTAAAAATTGACTTGCAGAATTTTTAGCTAAAAGTTGGTGTATAATGATCCAAATTCGTTTTGGTTTTTTTTTCATCCCACAATTTACGACGCAAAACGTAAACAATTATTAGTCTATGAAGCTTTGCCTTTCCTATATATGTGTTGTTAAATTTATATATATTGACTCTTAATAGAATAAAAAAAAAGGTTTAAATATCATAACTGGAAATGAGACTTGATATTGTAAGTCTTCCTGATCCAGGCGGAACCTTCGACATAAAAATAGCTTTATACGCGTATTCAAACTTTCTCCAAACGGTGAATCAACTAACAAGATTGTGAGCATCGATGTGTTAGTACAGCGTGAATGATGTCAATGTTGATGTCGTGCCAATGTAGAATACCACAAAAGAGCCTCTTTTGGCACTAACTCACCTTAGACTATGACGTTGACTTCGTTCCAGATACTTTTCGAAATAGTCATCTCATCACCTTTCTTTAATCAGCATCCGTTAGATGGTCTCATCAAGTATCCAAACTCCAAAGAAGTAGCACTGACATCTGTATATGAAATTATACAACAACTTCTACAGTAATTTTTTTTTCATTATTCCACTATCTCCTTCTTTACATCTGCAATAACAGTTTCTTCAAACATTGTCCTAGAATAAATCAAATCTCAGGCGATTCCAAAAAAGAAACAAAAAAGGTCTCGGATACTATTCTAAATGAAACTCTTAATTAATATTTAATCATTGTTTTATTATTTTGCACTTAGTAACATTGAAGTTTGGAAGTCATGGCAACAAACTCAGGCTTGGACCTATAACTTAGTTTTTCTTCGCCTATTAGCTTTCGTTCCAGAAATTATACCTAGTAATATCACAAAATTGAAATAGTTTGTTCTGTAAACAAAGCTTTTACTAGAAAAGGCAATTCAACATTTAAATA
>NW_013665871.1:190687-198972 GCF_000517525.1 Limulus polyphemus | reverse complement strand
TTTTGCTCTTAAATATAAGCAAACAAACAAGTCTTTCTTGCTGGTTATAAGTTGTTGTTTTTCCTAGGTCATTGATTTTAAATGCTATTTTCCCGTATCAAATAACAACATAACAAACGTACACTCAAATCTGATGTCAATTATGTATTTATTAGGTCAGTGCATCGAGAAATGCTTCTTATGAATGTACCTGTCTCCTTGTTTTCATCTTATTCGTTCTCGGGGCGTTGTCTTATCTATATTCTTTTTTTTTCTTTGGCCAGTTTGAAATCGTGCGTGGCTTTCTAGAACAGAAGCAATAATACCAATCGTATTCACCTTTCAGAATCTCTGAGCTTTGATACCAAATACTTACTCCAAGATAATAATTAAGCTGAAAATCTCAGATTTACCAGGTATTGCTGTGACAAGGATTTTGCATCAAAGCTACTAATGTACAGAGGGAAATCAGAGATCTTGTAAGTGTAAATTAAATACATTTACGATCTAGTTTTAGTTAGCCTCTCGGTAGTGTGGGCTGAATTTCTTATATTGCCCTTGAAGTAGAACATTTCATTTCAGCTCTTATAGTTCGATAAAATCCCACCACTAATATACTTATAACCTTACTCGAGCATTCAGTCATTTATTTGAGTTCCAGCCTCTCAATCAGGCATGCCCAAGCAGTTAGTGTGCCCGGACTGTCAATCTGAGTGCTTATGGTTCGCGTCCCGTTGCCAATAAACCGCGTCCTGCATTCGAGGGTTTGTGATGTACTAGAAATGGGGCAGGAAAATCGCACTAATAGGTCAGCCGAGAGCAGCTCAAGAGTTGGCGGTAGGCGCTGTTGACTAGCTACCTGTCCTTTAGTTTATCAGTTTAAAATTAGGATCAGCTATGCACGAAACATTTTAGACAAACTGAGACAATCAAATCTGAAACAGTCAGACAGATCAGATTCAGGCCCGGCGTTAGGTTTTCTGTAACCTTGGTGCAGAAACTTTTAAATAATAAGGTTCCTTAAGTCTTATTTAATTTTATAGAAAACGTAAACAGGATAATATGTTGAAAAATCTACAGAAGAGATAAAAAACAATTCTATAATACATTAAGATATAAATACTGAACGTTTGAGGGAGCCCTGGTGCAGTGTGCTCTTTGCATAAATATCCCTCCCTCCCTCACACCGGTACTGATTTGTCCCACGCATTCCATACACTTATGGGGATAAAACCTTTTCTCAATTTTCTGTCCACTTATAGAGGTAGTAACAGATCATAACTAACCTGATCATTCCGTACAAGCTTGATTTGAGCATCTAGTGCACTAATGTGTAATAACTCCTCTCCTGAATATACCACTCTTTGATTAGATAAAATCTCATTTGGGCATCTTGCTAGCTTGTGGATAGGACGACTCCCGATCCCCATTAAAACTTGAAGACTAATTGAACCTGATCTGAGTATTTCACATACTAGATAAGACTAAGTTCTCCTGAACCTCTTGCCCACTTCTCGTTTGATAGAACCTGATGAGAATATTTAGTACACATCTAGTTCGATAACATCTGATCAATACATCTCGTGCACATCTACTTAAAGAACCTGATCAGATCATCCAGTTCATTTCTAGTCAGATAGAACCTTAGCATATCACTTCTTACGCTTCTTGTTAGAATGAACCTGACCAGAGAACCTCGTACACGTTTTTATTAGATAGAGCCTCATCACAGAACCTGGTATACTTCTTGTTAGATTGAACCTGACCAGAGCACCTCGTACACTTCTTGTTAGATAGAACGAATCAGAAAACCTCGTACACTTTTTGTTATATAGAATTTGATCAGAGAACCTCGCACATTTCTTGTTAGATAGAACCTAACCAGAGAATCCCGTATACTTCTTGTTAGATATAACCTGATCACAGAACCTCTTACGCTTCTTGTTAGATAAATCCTGATCGGAGAACCTCGCACATTTCTTGTTAGATAGAACCTAACCAGAGAATCCTGTATACTTCTTCTTAGATAATACCTAATCTGAGAACCTCTTATACTTCTTGTTAGATAAATCCTGATCGGAGAACCTCGTACACTTCTTGTTAGATTGAACCTGACCAGAGCACCTCGTACACTGCTTGTTACATGGAATCTAATCAGAGAACTTCGTATACTTCTTGTTAGATAGAACCTAACCAGAGAATCCCGTATACTTCTTCTTAGATAATACCTAATCTGAGAACCTCTTATATTTCTTGTTAGATAAATCCTGATCGGAGAACCTCGTACACTTCTTGTTAGATTGAACCTGACCAGAGCACCTCGTACACTGCTTGTTACATGGAATCTAATCAGAGAACTTCGTATACTTCTTGTTAGAAAGAACCTGATCAGAGCATCTCTTACACATCTAGTTCGATAAAGTGATTTCTCAAACATGTGATATTTACGTGAGTTCTGCTGAAACATTCGTTTCATATGCTGTAAGAAGCATTTAAAACTCTTTGTAACTATATGTTAGACATACATTTTTCTCTCTCTCTCTATATATATATATAACGAGCCTATAGCATTCTGATAGCTATGAAATCTTGTTACTCTAATGAAATTGTTTAAGTTATACATATAATTATTAGCTTGTTTACAATAGAAATAAAGCTGTTTGACTATAGTTTTCTGATATGATTCTACTTCGGCTATTCAGAAGACAATGATTATCAACCTGTAATGATCCAGTCATGATGATTGTTTGTTTTGAATTTATGCACAAAGCTTGTACTTCTGCAATAAAGAATGGAATTGGTATATTATGAGTTGTAAGGAGTTAATTTTTGTTTGTTATTAAGCACAAAGCTACATAAAGGGCTATCTGTGCTCTGCCCACCACTGGTATCGAAACCCGGTTTCTATCATTGTAAGTCCGCAGACATGCCGCTGTACTACTGGGGGGCGCGTCATGATGATAAAGAACATACGTCAAAATAAAATGAAGATTTGTTTGTATCCTTGTTAAGCACAAAGATACACAATGGACTGTCTGTGCTGTTCCCATCACGGGTATCGAAACCCGGTTTTTATCGTTATAAGCCTTCAGACTTACCGCTGATCCACTGGGGGCATAACATGGAACTAAACAAGCGATTTGTCTTTCAAAAAGTCAACATCTTGATATCAGAGATTTTCTTATATATACAAAGTTTCTAATAATGATTAATTCCCATTCATTAATTAATAACAATAAGTGGTAATAAAATGCAGATAAGAATAATACCACACATTAAAAAAATCTATAAAAACAGCTATTGATAAGAACACTAGCTGAGTATATATATATATAGGAAAAAATTATCACTAAATAAGAAAGATTTCTAGGGCTGGTTTCTGAACTTGAAAAAAAGAAACCAAACAAGATAGACTTTCACACTTTGTCTATCGAAAGCTTTGTGTTTGAATAGAATCTCAGCTTTCATCATTATACCTTTCCTTTAATTAACTTTAGAATACTACTTTAATGACTATGTTACAATAGAGTAACATTTTACGATTGGAAATTCTGGTTCTATTTGTTTTGCCAGTGGGGAAGTCAGTAATGTCGGGATTTTATTCTTCATGAAAAGTCAAGACAACTTAGTTTGCTTTGTGACCATTAGCCAGATCAAGTGATATGTCCACTTCCATCCCTATTTCGTTTGGTTCTTTTTTTTTTTTCAAGTCTAGTAGCCAGCCTTATATAGATTTTTCATTCAGCAATAAATTTTTCATAATATTTGTTTGCTTACTTTTTATAAGATGGCGTACGTGGGTTACTAGGTTATAGAATGTATTCTAAAGCTTTATACAATTTGCATATAGTAATAATAAAATAAGTAGTCAGAGATCGTGAAGATTGTTTTGCTCTATCAAATGAGGATAAAATTATAGTTATTGTTAAAACTAAGTAGGCGCTAGGCCTATTGAAGAAACATAATGGTGAACGAAAATAAGAAATTTCTGTTTTGGCTATTCGCCAGTTTTCGACTTTGGGACGCTCTGGATAGCTGAAAAGTGGCATACAGCAACTATGCCAGGTAGCTCTTCATATCTAGCTTTTGATGATCTGTAAAGAAGAAAATCCAGATAACTTTCGTATTGCTTTAATATGGGCAGCCGTGCCATCCCTACATAGAGAGCGCTAGCGCACTCTCCGATAGCACCACTTCTTATTTTGAAGCTGACGTTGCGAATTCTTGTCTTCTTGTTTTACTGCTTTATCATTGCCTCCACCCTGCTTTCCTGTGTTCTAAGTCAGGTGAGAAAATGTTAGTGTTGTAGCCAAATACCAAAAAACAACGAAGTAAATGAAGATATAGTATCAAAAAAGTTTCAGGGGTGCCAATTAAAATAGCTTGGCCATTTGAAGCAAAATCCACAATTGAATAAAAATATTATATGAGGAACAACGAAATGGTGGAAAACATGTTTAATGAATGTTTCGAAAAGTTCTCATCCCATCTTCAGCCTTTTTTTCCATAGGATTTTAGTGTACAAAAAATCAAGCTCATCAACAAATTTTCTTTGTTTCGTTTAAGCGCAAAGTTACACAATGTGCTTACCATAGAGATCAAAACCTGAATTTTAGCGTTATATGCCATTGAGCCTACTGCTGAGTCACTGGGAGTAGGGTAATAGATAAAGTTTACAAGAAAGGTATCATGGTGTTTGTGAAAGATATACACAGTTAAATACAAATATGAAGTAAATTTTTTAACAAGTTTAGTTCGGCAGAATTAACAACAACAGTTATTTAAGTTAGGAAGATTATGTTAAATTATGAGACCCTTTTGTACGAAATTCCATGCCTGCGCGGCCTGTAGTTAGATCTTGAAAGTCATATAAAGAAATTATATGATTAATGGTTTGACTACGTGTTTAAATAGCCAAGGAAGATTATAATGTTTGGCCGGTTCTGAGTAAAATTCCCGTGTGTGTTCAAATTATGTACAGTTAAGTGGCATTTAGTTTCCCGAAACGTTCATTAAATATGTTGTTCATCATTTCCGTGGCACTGTTGTTCCTAATTAAGTAAAGATGCTACAGTACTTTACTGTAATAATCAAAAGTCGTCCTCGTAGCGCCTCGATGTGGCTAAAAGCCATAATTATAAACGTTTTCTTAAATATGTTTGGTTGACTTAATCAAATTTAGTGACAAGTTGAATTTTTGTAAGGACGAATTAATCCCGTTTTAAAACGTAAGTCCAATTTCCAGGGGATAATGGAAATGTTCTATATCCCCAGAGCAAGTAGTGGCGACAAGATGCAATTACATCATGTGGATGTCGTATAAACCCATCCCTGTATAGTCATAAACTACAAGAAACGTAGGTTAGAAATGCAATGAACGAGAGTAAAAAAAAGAAGCTCCAGTTAAGGTCGTCTAGTTTATATTTCGCTCTAAAGATTTATTAGGAATTAACAGATTAAGCCGTTAGGATTTGTTGAACTTGCATATAAAGTAAATTGAAGGCTAGAGTTCTGCGAAAAGAATTAAAGCGGTATCTCTTGTGATATCACGGAGGTATTCTGCTTGTTATCTTTGACAAAAATTATATATAAATCTGTATGTATACGTGGAAAAAAAACGTTATTAATATATGTTTTTAAGTACTTAACATATTCAATTAATTCCTTACATACCTGTTTTGTTTACTGCTTATAAATCTTACGTTATTCGGAAGACTTCAAATGACAAATTAAAGCGGAACGAACATAAATGTTATGACGGTTTGTGATGAAATTTTACCCGTAAAGGCCTCTGCAACAAAATTCCCCACCATGTGGTTGAATTACCATTTGAAACACATGTACTTTTTAAGAGTTATCTGATTTGTACAGTCGCGACGACACGAAGTAGTAGGTGGCGGAGCCCTATAGGACGATGATCACAGGGAGCACCGAGAAGCAGCAAATACTCTAAAAATAGAGAATATATTATCCTGCTCTATACAAGCCAGATACTAAACTGGTTATTTTGAACTATATGAAAAAACAGCTAGACAAGCTATAAGATGAAGTTGTTATGACTAAATAAAACTAACCCTTTGCCTATCTGTCTCTCAAATCTCAATAACTTGATGTAAGTCAACTTAAATTGCCCTATTTTTCTTTCCTTTTCTCTAGGAGATAATTTAAAAAAACTATTGTAATTTATGTAGAATTCTTAGCTTCGTAACTTTTTGACACTGCTCTTGATAAATAAATAAAATAACAACACTCTGCTGTAGGGTCTACACTTATACAGAAAGCAACAAAAATGTTGCGTATGAAAGATGCATATGAAAATGATTCTGCTAGTTTTACTTGATTCTTTAGGTTCTTAATCCCTAACAAACACGCCACATTAATGAACGTTTGTCATATATATACATATGTATATAGTTGGTCCACTTTTCCCTCCTTATATCCTTACATTAAATTCGATTTCTCAGTATTTAAGAATCTTCGTGCAAAGCTACAACAAAGGGCTTGTTTTAATTAAACACAAAGCTACACAATAGGCTATCTGTGCTCTGCCCACCACGGGTATCGAAACCCGGTTTCTAGCGTTGTAAGTCCGCAGACATACCGCTGTGCCACTGGGGGGCGGGGGGGGCAACAAAGGGCTATCTGCGCATAGCTATCCCTAATTTTGAACTTATAGACTAGAGCAGTGGTTCTCACACTTTTTTGTTCCCGAATCACCTGATCGTTTTTTTTTAAGTTTCGGCGGATCACAATGGGATCTATATACAAGGTTGCCGTTTCCTTTCCGTAATTATGCATTCTTCCTCGCATCACCTGAATGAAGCTGTGGATCACAAATTGAGAACAGCTGGACGAAAGGGAAGGCAACTAGTCAACAGCACCTACCGTTCACTCGAATAGTGGGATTTAACCATCACTCTTATATTGCACTTACAGCCCCAAAGTTCGTAGTGAGTTTTTTGTAGCATCAGTTCACGAACCGTGAATCCTTGGATTCACAGTCCGAGCAAACTAACCACTAGGCGACGCCTGATCCAAGTTAAATTTCAATAAGTATGTTGTCCCTGTTTCATCTGACGTCTGTATAAAAACACCAGTTGTAAGGTAACAGTGCTAACGTTGAAATGGGAGTTAATATCAACAAGACAAAAACAGAAACCTAACATGACCATATTCTTCTGAGTTTTCATATAGGTTGACATTATATGTACTCTTCTCTGATTCAGTAAATACGGTTTAAAATCTTCAACGAAACCGTCCAATACTTTAGATTTGTCATGTAGACAGAATTTACTGCCTATTCCTCTACTATTCCAAAGTTGTATTAAAGAAGGAAGAAGCTTTTATACCTCACCCTCTTGAGGTGTAGGATGTAAATAGCGATGACAGAACCAAAAACTTCTACTCTCTTCTGCTTATCAGCAATACTTTCTTTCTAAACTAGGTATTGGAAGAATGTAAGTGGATTCAGTGACTTTTTGATGGTCAGGTCATCAATAGTCTGAAGAATGCTGTTGGAATCTATCCGCGTTATTGTTTCTTATTTGAAACTCTTCAGCAAACCGAACTGTTTTTTTTGTTGTTGTTGTTGTTTTTTGCAAGAATGCATATAAAAATGATCATAACTTTTTATTTTTTCATAGATAAGAAAATAGCTGGATTGTTAAATTTTTTTTTGCTTTAATCCTGCATTATTTTCATGTGTACATAAATGAAAAACAACTTTAAAAGCGATGGCCTTGTGCAAATGGTTGCTGCCACACATGTTGAGCTCAATAATGCAATTGAAGTAATGTTTCTGTTCCCGGAAGCGAGCAATTTGGTCTTTTATTGAAATAATCAGGCATAGCGGGACAGGAAAAGCCTTCGTGTTTGGGCTAGATAGAATTAAAGTTACGGCTTGTTTCTACGAGTAATATTTGGCAGGATACGGAGTTAGTTAGTATAAAGGCGCACAGAGTGTCTGTTAAACACGTTCCCTGCATTGTGATAACTAATTATTTTTTCCGGTAAATGATAACAGTTTGGAAACGAGGAAAAATGACATTTTTAGAAGATTTCATCTTAGTGGCTTTAAATGAAGAGAAACAGGAGAGTACCTATTGTTTTTCTAAAGTTGAAAGCTGCGCTCAAAAAATGTCATTTATTAGTACATTAATTACAGCTCAGTGGCTTTAGATATAGTAAAATAGGAGAGTGTCTGTTGATGATCTATAGTTGAAACTGCACTTCAAAAAAGGGTTAGTTTTTAAGGGATTACTGCATAGTGGCCTTAGATTATGTGAATGTGTATATCTTCTACAGTG
>NW_013665871.1:189163-190116 GCF_000517525.1 Limulus polyphemus | reverse complement strand
CACTGTAGAAGATATACACATTCACATAATCTAAGGCCACTATGCAGTAATCCCTTAAAAACTAACCCTTTTTTGAAGTGCAGTTTCAACTATAGATCATCAACAGACACTCTCCTATTTTACTATATCTAAAGCCACTGAGCTGTAATTAATGTACTAATAAATGACATTTTTTGAGCGCAGCTTTCAACTTTAGAAAAACAATAGGTACTCTCCTGTTTCTCTTCATTTAAAGCCACTAAGATGAAATCTTCTAAAAAATGTCATTTTTAGGAGATTACAGCTTAGTGGTTTTAGATGAAGTAAAATAGGAGAGTGTCTGTTGATGATCTATAGTTGAAACTGCACTTCAAAAAAGGGTTAGTTTTTAAGGGATTACTGCATAGTGGCCTTAGATTATGTGAATGTGTATATCTTCTACAGTGAAAATTACGCCCTAAGAAAAATGTCATTTTTGAGAGGTTACATCTCAGCGACTTTAGATTAAGTGAAACAGAAGAGCTATTGTTGTTCTACAGTTGAAAACTGCGAACAAAAAAAAAAGATAAGTTAGACGTCCTTCAAATAAATTATTTCTGCACATCTCTATTGTGATTCCTGTAACGCGGTTAACTGTAGCCTCGTGCACATTAACTAGTAAAACAATACTGTAAAACTGTAGCCTCGTGCACATTAACTAGTAAAACAACACTGTAAAACTGTAGCCTCGTGCACATTAACTAGTAAAACAACACTGTAAAACTGTAGCCTCGTGCACATTAACTAGTAAAACAACACTGTAAAACTGTAGCCTCGTGCACATTAACTAGTAAAACAACACTGTAAAACTGTAGTCCTCGTGCACATTAACTAGTAAAACAACACTAGTAAAACTGTAGCCTCGTGCACTATTTAACTAGTAAAACAACACTAGTAAAACTGTAGCCTCGTGCACTATTTAACGTGGTAAAACA
>NW_013665871.1:167526-188163 GCF_000517525.1 Limulus polyphemus | reverse complement strand
CTGTAGCCTCGTAGCACATTAACTGTAAACAATAACTGTAAACTAGTAGCCTACGTAGCACATTAACTGTTAAACAACAACTGTAAAACTGTAGCCTCGTAGCACATTAACTGTAAACAACACTGTAAAACTGTAGCCTCGTAGCACATTAACTAGTAAAACAACACTGTAAAACTGTAGCCTCGTGCACATTAACTAGTAAAACAACACTGTAAAACTGTAGCCTCGTGCACATTAACTAGTAAAACAACACTGTAAAACTGTAGCCTCGTGCACATTAACTAGTAAAACAACACTGTAAAACTGTAGCCTCGTGCACATTAACTGGTAAAACAACACTGTAATATTTGTTTTCACTTGTGACAGCTTTCCCTTAATGTTCTAAATTTTTGTATCTTCGCTTGTTCAGTAAGTTTGGGCTGTATTGGTTAAAAACAGAAATGTGATACTATCTACCGTTGATGATGGTTAGAGTCCAGGTTGGACAGTGACAATAAGGGTAATGGATACACCACGTTTACTAGTTGCTACACCATTAGGTTTGGTATATATCTTGCATGGTTGTAGAACTAACCTATTGGGATTACAGCCGAAAATATCAATAAGAGCGAAAGTACCTAATTGATAAATCAATGCGTTCTAATCATTCCAAGCTTTCTTTTGTTTCTACTACATTACATACTATTAATTTTATCGTTATATTTGATTAATTACATTAATTACGGGGCTAGTTTTTAGCTCTACAAAAGTAGTTTGCTTTGATCAGAAGTTATTAATACATATATGCCACGTTCTTTGTACAACATATATAAAGAAAACGATCACCATCGAAACTTATCGCTTATGCAAGACCTTACGCCTGTCTTCTATGTAGTTTTAGCAAATAACGAATAAAGCGTGTTTGATTTCTATGCACTCAACATATTTTTGCATCTTATATTCACATTTTAATGCAGTATATGTTTCTATATATATATGAAGGCTCATCCAAACCTTTAATATTTTTCGTTTCCAGATATAATACAACCGTATAGTCAACGTTGCAGACTTTTAAAACGAATAAGAATTATAGAAATATTAAGCATTTAATGCATCATGCCTGTTTCTTTCAGGAACTTGTACACTGTATGCAGGGACGTAGCTAGCACTATTTATTTGCACGGGTTAGGTGGCGTGAGAGCCATATATTCCCTCCGACAGAGGGAATTAACCACTAGTAACGCATTTCGAATACTACTTACTGTAATTTGAAATGAACAGATCTTGTTCTATTTGAGAAAATTGTTTAATATTAAAGAATACAAGAACATAATTAAATAGTCTTTAAAAATACTTTCTTTATTGAAAATGAGGAGACTAATACACTTTTAAGGCATTTTTTTTTTGGAAGGCTAGAATTGTGAGTTAGTGAGGTTAAGCCTCACTCTCTTCCATAGACACGCAACTGACTATTTGTCATTCGGCTCTGTTAATAATATGTGCACATAATCAATGCGGACATAAAATGTAGTACAGTCACATTCAGCAATAGATAAACCCGCAACGTGATATATTAATAGGCAAACCTCCACGATTGTGTCAGCCAGGTGTCACCACTGCTGCTTTTATTCAAAATGTGGAGAAAAATAATGTCGGCGTTACAGTATATAAAATGTAACAAGGCTACTGAAGTGCTGTAACAAATGAATGTTTACGTATCACGTATCAGTGTCATATTGAAATTACGTTATTCGCTCTCAGACTTATCGCTGAGTCACCGGATGACATGGTGTTAAGCAAGCAGCGTTCTCAGTGCAATAAACGAACCTTTAGAACATTTATGACAGGAGTCAAGTTTCATGTGCATCCATGCTGGGTAATGAATAACCCATGGAAGATGACGTAGATATTTAGTTCTTGAGCGCCTTGAGTGTTATCATATCCTGTCGTAGAACATTCTCTGATAGGCAAACCATTTTATATTGAAAAGATAAAAAGAAATAGCGGAAACTTATCATCCATCACTATTATAATGCAATAGAAATTTCAAGCAATAGTTTAAGATAGAATTTTTAAAGACGTAAATAGGAAGTTTTACTTTTAGCGCCAGTAAGACACATAAGGCTGGTGCTTAACTCTGGTTTCCTGTGGCACAAACGTATGAGAATGGTGACACATTCTCCCTAGATGGGATGTTAGACCATCGCAGGTGAACCCCAGCTATCCGTTGGTGCCCATTAGACAGCTGGGTAAATGGGTGAAGTGTCTTGTCCAAGGACACAACCAAATGAAGGGGCAAACCTCGATTCCAATTCAGAAGCACTCACCATTACGCCCCGCCGCCTTTTACTTAATCAAGGTTGAATGGAATAGCTTATTCAGGTCTGCTTTTAATAGTAAAGACCACAAACAGGCGCGAAAATCTTGTAAGAATAGTTTATTATGGGAAAACGGTATTTCATAACGTACCGTCGTGAGGTGATCAGTGAGGTTAATATAATACCATTAGGATCTCTGTTTTCTCTTGCTTTGCGCTTCAATATAAACAAAGTTAGATCCCTTTCGGACTACTAAAATGTTTTGAAAATGTTTGCTTTTATTCACCGTAGTTGTTTCTCTAACATGATTAGAAATTATTAGACTTTGTTTTAGTAGCCCCTCCCCGGAACTTATAACACTAAAAGCCTAGTTTCGATACCCGTAGTAAGCACAGCACAGATAGTCCATTGTTTAGTTTTGCGCTTAACAACAAAATAACAACAAGAGGAACACCCATTAGAGCGCATACCTCCGGCACGCAGCGTTGATCATATTCGGCTCTCAGAAAATACGAAAATGCGTCCATATGTCCTTTGCTATCAACGGACACGGATAATTTTTGGCAGGACAATGAGGAATGATATTCTACATACGTCCACGGAGTTTCATCAAAATCCGATCATTCTTGACTGTGTTATAGAGCAAAAATAGTGTGAACTATCGGTCCCCATATTAACAGATGGGGATTTTTAAAATTTTTGTTACCTTGCTGTGACCTTGACCCCAAAAACTAATCACTTCTAAGTTGGATTATAGGCCAAATGTATACCAACTTTCGTCAAAATCCATTCTGCCGTTTTCGAGAAATCTTGATGATAAACACACGCAGGGGTGAAACACATAACCTCCGCCCACCTTCGGTGGCGGATATAACAAATAAAGTCTTAGCAGCTGAAACTATTCGGTTTTTTTTTTATGTTGGAAACAAGTGATTCTATATGACTGTACACGTCAAATTTCGTTAAGATGATCGTTTTAACGTATTTTAGCATGAGCAAAATCACGACAAGCAAAGACATAATCACCAGCGTTTCTTCTAAAATTATTTTTATCTTAAACAAACATTTAATTATTTTCGTTTGTTTGTTTCGGAATTTCGCGCAATGCTACATAAAGGCCAGATGGAGAGAGGTAGGCCAGCTAGTGACCAGTACCTACCAACAATTCTTCGGCTATTATTATCTGGCTAAATAGTGCAACTTAGCCGTCAGTCTTATAGCACACTATGACCTTTTAAAAAAGAGCACCATTTTGCGGCAATGGGACGCGAACCATAAACTATAGGATTAACCATCTAAGTTCGCTAATGACTTGGCCACGCTCAACCCAATTCTGGGGATAGTACTGACATGTAGGTTAAAAACACCCCCTAAAGCAATAATGCAACATCTAGTTTTTCATACGATTTCCTATTAAAAACAGATGAGTTCCTTGAACCTATTTTACCTTTTAAGGTGTATAGTATTCCCTTAAATAAGGGATATTTTCCATCAGACATAGATGACTTTGAGCTCTTACTATATATGTGTGCACTCGAGAAACTGCATTAATTGCAAAATCTGTAGTCCATGGCAGAATGACACAAAATAAAAAAACAATTTCAAGAAGTCTAGGAAAGTGAAGTCGGGGCATCTTACAGCGTAATAAATAAAGCATATGTTTAACCAACAACAATTCCAACTTTTTCCTGAACCATCGTCCACAAGAATAACCGTGAGATGTTTTTATATGGCTTTTCTTTAGAAATTGTTTTGTGAAACGTTAGCGCACACATACCCAAAACAATAACAAAAACACATTTATTTCATGCAGTCACAGTAACTCGAGATATGGAAATGCTTTATCCGGGAATATGGTAATAACATGGTTTGTGTTTATGCTTTCTAAATCTGATATTAGCAATATTTTAAACATTAATACATACAGCATTATAGCTATCTTTCTAATATATATATATATTACAATGCAGTTGTGTAGGAATCGAGGGTGGGGGCCTGAACCCCCGTTTTTAAATCGGTCCCAGTAAAAAAATGCATCAAAATTAGGACTAGTACTGTCAAGAAAAGCGGGAGAATGCATAAAATTTAATCTAAAACCCAAGAGTTTCTATAGCTCTAAAGCAAACCCTGGACCTCGGGCGTAATGGTTGCGCCTGTGGCGCACATTCCCTCGCTTTGCTCGGTCAAATACCCCCCCCCCCCTCATCCCTTTTAATTTGCTTCCTACACCTCTGCTATGCGACGGATGAGATTTGCAAGTTCACACGAATTAATACCAACTGTGAAGGCCAAGTATATTTTACACTAAAAGAAAATTACTGTTTCTATTACGAGTTGGATTACGAGTGAGGTTTTTACTTGTAACATTTTACACTAGAAACAAATTTGCTCTTTCCATCTTTCATCTGGATTACCAGTTTCCACCAAGTCTAAAAATACACCTTTTAATTAAAACTTCTAATATCTAGTGTTATGATGGTTTCGAAATTCCAGTTAACGTCAAATATCTGATTGTGTAAAATGTAAAGAGTCTAAACAAACATTGCACCATTTAATATAAAAATATCGAAGTGTGCAGAGATTAATTGACGTAATCTTGATTAAAGATTCGAGTAGATAAATAAAAAATATGTTTCGTTTTGCAAGAAATGTAGACAATGGTTGAGTGAATACGAGTAAGGCTATATATGGTGTCTTTTTTATTTTTTGAAGTGCACAAAAAGAGTACATTTGAGATGCTGTGACACGAACTGCTTCACTAACAACATACACAAACACTGTTTTCAGACACGCTACAAACCTGGACTACGTCAAGTGGGTGCCGATTAACCTAAAACAGGTTTCCACTTCGTATAAAACTTAACATGTGAGTCCCGGGCAAATGACGTCACCAGCTCGCTTACTGCAGGAATTTGATGTCATCGCCATCATGCACGAGAAAACGCTGGGTGTCCAATTACTGCTCCATGCAAAGTGGCTATGCTTTTGATGGTTCAAACATCCGTGTCAGAGGCCTCACCGTTCCGGGAGCTATAACGTCAGGACCTATATCGAACGAGCTTGAAGGCATTTTCAAACAAGCAGTCGCATTTCTTGTTAACATGATAATGTGTTCGACCATTAAATACGAAATAAATTAACAATTTCCATCTCAAATGACGGACATAGCTGTCTAAGGAACCATATTGAAAAACGGACGTTGAAAGGAAGAAACTTAATGGCTACGACTCAATGTAGAAACGACCTCAAAAGTTTGCAATGATCATGTCAGGTTCCTGTTGTCGTGCTTATAATAATAAAGAATACTGACTGTATATAGAATCTTTGGATGAGGCTTTCTGGTTGTCATCATCTTAATCTATATTATGTAGAAAATACAGTAAAAGTGTTATTTTATTCATATATTTCCTGGTATTCCATTATGCTTACACAAGGTTTAGGTTATATTTTGGAATGATGCAGTTCCAATTAATACGATTTTTTTACTCGAATTATAATATCTCATTGACTTGAAAAATATTCATACATTGACAGCTGTGGCGAAGGTTTTTATACAGTAAACACCTATTGTAAGCTCGTGGTATATTCCTGCAATCACTTTGTTTGTTTGTTAAACATAAAGCTGTGATCGCCACGAGTATCAATACCCGGTTTGAGCCACTATGGTAGGGGGGCTCCTGCAATTATTAAAAAGTTAATAAACTTTATCTCCTATGAATAATTCTTATTCCGAAACTACCATACGAAAAACTAGATTTAGGTCAATTTTTATCCTTAGCAGTTTATGAGATATCGTTGAAGCTGCTAGGCTTACATGATACTTTAATGTTTAGAGTACTTATACTTCATCATACTAAAATATCTGTGTTGAGTGATGGGTGACTATGGGAATATATTTATTAACCTTATTCAATACTATTTCACTGGATAACTTTTCAAATTTTGGACTCACTGATTCAGTTGGCAGCATTCAGATACATTCTAATCACATGATATGTTTATGTATACATTGTAGAAACGGAATATCTACTAAATTATTACAGAATATCACCATCTTCAGCAAGACCTCGAGACTACTTACCCACATAGACCACTTACTGGTCGTCCCTCAGAGCCCTAGAGTCTCAAACTTCTACTCCCAATCTTACTAACCGGTAAACGCTCTTCTCTCCATACAGTCTGGAACCTTATCTCCATTTTACCCCATCTGAGAATATCATCTGATATGACAGTCATAGGATTAAATAGAAAAACGTCAGAAAAACAGAGTTAAATATATGTTTTACAATGTAGAATGTAGCATTTAAAGGCAATTCACTAGCTGTAAATTATCGTATCGCAGCCAGCCTGATGAGCACTGGTACTGGTCAAAAGGCCTCGTCGTCACTTGGATATGTTAGATTTAGTGTGGCTGACATATTTTAACACATTCTCCTTTACTTTTACTCATAAGTTATTAAAATTATTGACGTAGCTTTCTCCCGTTGAAGCTGTGATCGCATGACCTGCTCCGGGAACAAGAAGAAAAATTAGATGGTTCGCAATTTCTTCTGAGTGATAAATAAGATAATAATACTAAAAATAAATAATTGGTGTTATAAATAAAACAGTAAGTAATATTGTGTTGTTAATCCTTGCCTTAAAAGATCTGATTTTTAAATGACTTAAATAAAATTGATAATAATTATAATTCCCTTACGTAATCTAGTCACACCATAACAGTCGTTGTTTATGAAAGTTGATGATATAATTAGCGCCTAAACCACTACTATGTCTGTTATATCCCAGCCAGTCTGATGAACCCTGGTATTGGAACGTAAAAATTTAAATGGTGAAAATACCAGCGTTTTAAACCACAACTTTTCATACTTAAACATCTCTCTAGTAGGAAGCTGAGGCTTATATAGAAAAAAGACGAGACCTCATTTCTTTTCAACAAAATTTAGAATAACTTGGTGAAACTTATAGACACCGGCTCATCTTCCTTAACAAAATATAAAACGTGGGATGGTCTGGTTATTAGGTCGCTCGAATGGTAATCTGTGGGTCGCGGATTCGATTTCCCGTCACTAAATATGTTCGTCCTTTCAGCCGTGGGAGCGTTATAATGTAATGATCAATCTCACTATTCGTTAGTAAAAGAGTAACCCAAGAGTTGGAGGTGGGTGAGGTTGACTAGCTGCCTCTCTTCCAGTCTGCCACTGCTAAATTAGGGACGGGTAGCACAGAAAGCCCTCGAGTAGCTTTGCGCGAACTTCCAAAACAAATAAACAATAAAACATGAGAACTGGGTGTATGATATACAACAATATGAAATTGTTTGTTACGAAGCAGATAAACTCTCCTGAGTAGCAAGATAATTTCATCTTATATTTGTATCGTATACGATAGGTGTAAGGAAGGTTTTATTAAGCAGGGAAATCAAAACATTAATATAAATGTTCATGTGCAGTTCTTCGCAGAAGCAAGGTATCACAACTATACTATATTACTTTTAGGACTAAAAAAAGCAGTCAGTTTCACAAAAAAATCTAGTATTTTCTATTTATGTTTTCTTGAGATATTGAAGAAGCAGTAAAGAAACACATCTCTCCCTTATGGTAGAGTACCTTATTGCTCGTTAGGAAGATCAAATATTAAATTAGTCACGAGAACAATTTAAAATAGCTATAAAATTACATAGTCGCCCACTTATCCTATATGTCTAATATAGTAAAGACCCTGTGTAAAAAAATAGTAATATATTGCAATCTGATTGCTTATGTGACATCTCATACCCCAAGGGTTACTAACAACAGTATGTAATAAGCTAGAGTTCAAGGAACTGAATAGGTCAGTGTACTTTTTAAAAAATAATATATGTGAAAACAATGAGGACAAACACATTGATTCAGAGATAATTAACACATCAGTTTTGTTTTTTACAAGTACATGTTAAACGAAAACACATTAGTAAAAGAACATTGACACAGTATACAAAGACAAAGACCTGGCTAAAAGACAGATACTGACTTGTGTCATAAAGTTTAAATATTTTGGTTTCTGATTTTACCACCGTAAGAGTAATAATAACGGAAAGTGCTGAGATTTTTATTCTTAAAAAACAAGTCTGAGAAAGCGATAGCTAATCTTTGTAAATTGTTGCAGGATTGGTTAGTGTTATTTGACAGAGACAAATAAAAGAGTAGGTCTAGTCATGTGATTCAGACACAGTTGGAGTTCATTGTGAATAATTTCAAATCCTTTAAGAACAGAATGCAGTGTTTCATTATTGACTCATATCAAGAATTTCAGAATCACCAAGCAAACAACAAGCAGGAACATCTTTGTTACAAGAATAACTTTACAACTTAAATGTTTTAGTCCGAAGCCAGTAAGAATATAAATATATGCAAGAGAGTATTGTATGCTACGGAAGATCCTTTAAATTTTTTGTAAATTATTATCAAGTTTAACATATTAATATTAAATATCACATGTTCTTCTCTATCTGCTTTTTAGCAGTAGCCCTGCAGCAATGTTTCCGTGATATCAGGTTATTTTGGAGAATAGCCATATCAATGATGCACCATTGATCTAGTACACTTTTCTATCAACCGACTAATGTTCTAGTGTTCTAATCTATCAATCAACTGATGTTCTAGTGTTATAATCTATCGCTAATATTTTAGTATTCTAATCTACCAACCAACTAATATTTCAGTGTTCTAATCTGTCAACCAACTAATTAATGTTTTAGTGTTCTAATCTACCAAATAACTAATATTTTAGTGTTC
The DNA here is from genome assembly GCF_000517525.1 of Limulus polyphemus. Classification (NCBI taxonomy): domain Eukaryota; kingdom Metazoa; phylum Arthropoda; class Merostomata; order Xiphosura; family Limulidae; genus Limulus; species Limulus polyphemus. The sequence goes on along the minus strand of NW_013665871.1, from coordinate 179,090 downwards.
TAATCTACCAACCAACTAATATTTCAGTGTTCTAATCTATCAACCAACTAATATTTTAGTGTTCTTGTCAGGAACTTACTTTTTTATATTATATATAGTAAATTAAAATATATAGGCGTGTTGGGCCAAGGATTCTTCTGTGATTTGTATGTGATAAATTAAAAAAATAATAATAAAAGAACAGCACGTATTCCACTTGTTTTCAAAATAGTATGTATGTACGGAAATTTCTTACACTGTGGAGATCATAGTTATATCATAAACACTATATAGTTATCTTCTTCTTGTCAAAAGTCCACTTAGGCCTATTCAATTGCTGTAGAATTCAGTTGACAAGCCGAACTATTTTTCTCTATTTCTATTGCTAGACTATCCCTGTACAGTTCACTTACGTTGTTGAGTTACCGCGGTTGTATCCTGTACTTCAGAAATCGTTTGCTCCTTTTCCATATTTCTAAAAATCATCTGCCTTTTGTCAAAGTCCACTTAGGCTGGTTCAATTACCTTTGAACACCTTTAGAAGAGTCAACATATTCTCCTTATCTCTTCGAAATTGTTAATCTCACTTTATCATATCAACCGTTAGGCCTTTTACACCCACGATTATTAACTTTGCGTTTAACTTTTCTCTGACCGAATTTCTCCTTCCCGTGACTTCAAATTACTCGCTTCTGCTCTTTTTTTTTGTTCATTTGTTTGCCGCTATTTATACGTTTATCACTTAGGCCTTCTAGAAATCTTTTTTATCCTCGACATAAATGGATTGCACGCAACGTTCGATAGCCTCCACATCAATGAATTATAACAACAATGTACGATTCTTACCGAGTTACGTAATCAAACTTATCATGACTATCGCCTTTAAAAAAAATTGCTTTTAACTCTTGGTATGAAAAAAAGGAAAACAATGATGAAATAGTCACTCACAAAATAAATTAATTAATAATACCTACACTAAACAGCCTGTTATATCTGACAGTCCTAATCTATCAACCAACTAACCCTTTAGTATTCTAAGACTTCCATAAGCATGCTTAAAAAGGTAAAAATGTCCACTGGAGCTATATCGGAGAACTTTGTAGAGGTATGGTTCAATGAGATTGTTGTGATTCTGTAATAACACCACCTTTTCCCGGAAATAGATTTGCCTTAATAGATTGCAACTTTGTCCATGTCATTTCTGTACAGAGCTGAGATTTCTTTGACAGGCCATATCAATCTGATAGCAATGGGAATTGCTCTTAATTTTATATATGATTTTCCTTAGTTGTAGCTTTCTTCTGTGATTAAATCCAGCGCTTACCTTGAAACCTGATGTAAAACACTCCTTGCAATATTTGTATCACGTGTGATGGTCCTGTTCTTCAGTGGATGATAGTAGGTTAATTTCTCTCTTCTTTTTTTCCTGCAGTCATTTAAATACAATCATCCAGCATGAAGGGTCAGTATAAAATTTCATATCTCACATGCTAGGTGTTTTTCATACAGCTTTCTACAGTTGGTCTTCTCTGCAATATATTTCGCCAAGAGCTAGTGAACTTTTTAATTATGAGACTTCATCAACTTCCAATCTTTTGTTGTTGTTGGGACCAGTATATATGCTCAGCTTCATCGTAAAGGCTCTCTCTCTCTTTTTTTAATCAATGTGTTCTTTTTCGTAACCACATTTGTGATTTCGGAGTCCATTGCTGTCCTAAATACTAATCTGAGCTAGTTTTCCTGCTCCTTGGACAGCACTGAAGACTCCATTGTTAGATATGTTATATTCTTTGGCTCTCTCTATCTGTTTCGTTTCCATAATATAAAATGACCCTATGTATTTAGAAAACATATGGGATTAAAACAATAGATAAGTCACATTTAAGGAGAAAATACAATAATGCAAATGCTTCAAAAGATAGACCTTACTTCTTGAAGGCATAACTATCTTTTATCACGTGCGTTCGGAAACTTCATCTCGACCCATAAATGAGTAAAGAGAGATAATAATAAATGTGTAAAATCCCGTGCGCATGCGTTATATAAGTAGCGGTGTGTTGATAAAAAACAAAATAAAAAGCGAAACAAAGCCATATATGTATGCATATAATTTTGAAATTTCATCATACAATTTAATTAACATGTAAAGTTTTTACTTAGGACAGTATATAGAAACCCTAATAGATATATAATTATATTTTGTAAATGTTTATCTGTAATTGTTCACTGGAACTGATGTAACGGCAAAAAAGATCTACTGCGTTTAGAGGATTTACAGTAATTGTTCACTGGAACTGATGTAACGGCAAAAAAGATCTACTGCGTTTAGAGGATTTACAGTAATTGTTCACTGGAACTGATGTAACGGCAAAAAAGATCTACTGCGTTTAGAGGATTTACAAGCCAAGTTTTTTTTTGTTTTTTAAACAGGTGTGAAATGTATTTACTAACACTTAAATAGACTAAAATTCCAAGATCCGTTTTCTTTTCAGTTATGATACATTATTAACTTTGAATAATGTTTTTAGATAATATGTAAACGTCGCTAATAATTCATCAAAAGTACGTATAACGATAAATTAAATAGTATCTTATGCACACGTTAATCAAACGTCCAAGTTATAGACCCTTTAGATTTAGGAAAAGCAGTCAACCAGAAGCAACCGTCGCCATGTAGACTTTGTCAGACTATTTTGAATTGAACAAAGGAGTTAACTGTCACTCTTACAACGCGTTCATGTGCACAGTTGAAAGTGTAAAGTGTGTTCACTTCTCGAACCCTGGACCCTTCGATCCGATCCGCAGCCTGATACACTAAACACTAAGCCAGCGTTTCGCAATCATCGGTCCTCAGACCGCTGACGGTCCATCACGACCACCTGTTCATTTTGCTGAATTTTACGAAAACAAGAAAGAGACAAAAGCGACAAAATGCTCGTACTTGCATTTTAGTGGTCCGCGATGATTTAGGGAAGCAGCGAACAAGTCGCTGGTATCGAAAAGCTAGAGAAACGCTGCACTAGTCCAAACTTGGTTCAACTATACATTACTGTATCTGACTTTGCGTTTTATGTTACCTTTTTTGGTGAATATAAGCTGCTTTTCTCGAACAAGTTATTTTTAACATCAGCAAGAAAACCAGGCAAATAAAAATAAAAGTTGCCACATGTTTTTTTTTTTGGTTTTTTAAAAATCCTGATGAACATGGACGTTCCTCGAAATGATTGCAACTTGTTTCGTCATTTGACCGAAGGTCTGGTAAAGGAGCCTGGGAAAAACAGCCATCTGTAAGAACACTTGTGGTTACAGTACACGTAGAAGTTAGCTGTAGTCAAAAATATATGTCATATTGTTCATACTATTGGGCTTATTTAACTAAATATCCTCACTGATATTTATTTATGTTCAAAGGTTTTACAGATAATGTTATGAGAAAAACTACTTAATGAAGTATTTAGTTTCAAACACACTTTGCTAAGTTTTCTGTGTACAAACAACCGATTGTAAAACAAATATAAATAAGAAAAAAACGATATCCGTCTAAACTATCAAATGTGGTTAAGACAACGTCTCGCGTTATCCAACGTTAAACAAAGCCCTCTGGTGGCATTTTTATTTTTGTTGAATGTTTCAGTTTTCCAATTAACGCACACACTTTAGGGTCAAAACAAGAAAACAAACGTCAGTGATAACCTTAGTTAGACACTGCGATATGAAGCAGAACAGTGATTATTTATAGTGAAATTAACCAAAACAACACAGCATTATATTTACTTCAAAATTAGCTAATAAGTTTGATCTTGGCTGTATATCATTAATTAATAATCTTTTTTTAAAACCCCAGCCTGTTTTTGGTTAATATAAAGAGCAAATGGATGCTTGACGAATTTCTACAAATGTTCAATATCAATATGAAATCGTGATGAGAATTAAATATATATATATTTTTTTGCCATTACACTGAGGCAAAATCAATTTATAGTGTTACCTTCTATAACTCAGGTACTCTCAACCTCATTATTTTTTTTTCATTTAAGTTTGCGTTTTACTGTTAGACTTTACCTGCCACTGTTGTTCTATAGTATAATACGTGAGGTTAGATTTGCGTTTTATAGTTCGACCTTACCAACCCTATTATTCTATACTCTATAGTATAATACGTGAGGTGAGGTTTGTGTTTTGCTGTTAGACTTTACCTACTTCTGTTGTTCTATAGTCTAATACGTGAGATTAGGTTTGCGCTTTACTGTTAAACTTTACCTACTTCTGTTGTTCTATAGTATAATACGTGAGGTTAGGTTAGTGTTTTGCTGTTAGACTTTATCTACTTTTGTTGTTCTATAGTATAATACGTGAGGTTAGGTTTGCGCTTTACTGTTAAACTTTACCTACTTCTGTTGTTCTATAGTATAATACGTGAGGTTAGGTTAGTGTTTTGCTGTTAGACTTTACCTACTTTTGTTGTTCTATAGTATAATACGTGAGGTTAGGTTAGTGTTTTGCTGTTAGACTTTACCTACTTCTGTTGTTCTATAGTATAATACATTGTATAATATTCTGTATTTTAAAACAAACTTTCAACACTTTCTTTAAGAACAAAATTAAAAAGTTTGAATAAAACATCTAGGTGCATAAGCGTATATTGCTTGTATGTTTGACTTTTTGGCGCGAAGCTACAAAAGGGCTGTCTATGTATAATTGTTTCAAATTTTGAATTAATATACTATAGGGAAAGCAGCAATAAAGAAATGACAATCGTCAGTAGTACCCACCCCCAACTCCTAGACTAGTAGGATTTCATCACTCTTATAACACATCCGCAGTCCCAAAATGAAAGACGAGTTTTGCAGCAACGGGACGGAAACCATGAACCCGCCGATGTATAGTTTCAGCACTAAGCCATGCCTGACCCACGTACACACATAAATTTACGTTACATTTTTGATTTTTACAAGTTTGTCATTGGGTTTTTATTGATTTTATATCTCTACTTCTCAATTTTCAAGACTCATTATTACTTTATAAATCGTTTATATATATTTTGCTTGTTTGTGTTTAAGCGGGAAGCTACATAATGGGCTTGCTGTGCTCTGCCTACTACTGGCATTGCAACCCAATTTTTTATGTTATTAGCCCTCAGTTGAGCCCCCAAGAGGCATCTATATTTGACAAATAACAGCTGTTTTCGTTGATCAACGGCGATGATCTGAATTTGCACTTTTAAAATGTTTTGCTTAATACAAATTTTAAAAAAGAAATTTCGATAGCCAAAGTCTGAAGTTAGTGTACGTGTTACTATAGCAACGTGCTACGCAAAGCTAAAAATAAAATTGTACATTATAACAATGACTCTCATGACTTGACTTTTTCATATATATATTTTTTTATTTTCTTATCATCAATGTGCATTGTCTATTGCGGATAATTGGAAGAATATCGAAACAAAGCTACACGAATAAAAGAGCTATAATTGCATCATCTTGATCAAAAACCAATTTAGAGAATGTTATATTAGAAGAAGGAAAAACAACATCTGCATGGAATAATCAATGGGATTTTTAAAAGTTAATTATGGTTTTCGTAAAATCCTGTTACGAACTTACGAAAGAAAAACAAGTCACATGTAAGATTTATTTTACAACACACCACGACTAAGACGTGCTCACAAATTCAACGACCCTCTTGGTACAAGGATTTAAAAGGACAATTTGGTAATCTATTCTTCCTAAAAGGGCGTTAAACATCACTGTATACAAATATCGGACTGTGACCTTCTTTCTTTACAAATCATTGCTTAAGGCCAACTCAAATCAAGGCCAAGGACCAGGTTTCACAACAAAACTACCCGGAATGAATTCACGGATCTGAAAAACTCAAAATTGCTCTAGAAATTCACCATGACCATAAAAGATTCACTAAGTCGAAATATCAAGAACCTATTCTAGTTTAATTTGAAAGCAATCGAGGCAGCAAAGGTATGGGGAAGGTACAGTGGCCTGCTTTCAGGTGCATACACTTTTTATGTAATTATTCAAGATATATGGAGCATATAATCTTAATCTGGTTAAAAAAAACACTATATATTGTACCTTATTCGTGTCAACAGCTTCGCTTTTCCAAAATTTATCATCTTTACGTGAGTTAAATTAACTAGATCAGTGGATTGGATGTGCTTTTTTATTTTATTTTTGACTCGGTTCCTCGTGGTTTGATAAATAAAAAAAGTACGTATCTTTAGGAGTGAGGAAAAAAGTACGTATTTTTAGGAGTAAGGGAAAACTATGTATTTTAGGAGTAAGGGAAAAACTATGTATTTTAGGAGTAACAAACTATGGTTTTATACATCGCTCTGTGATTCCTTTAGGGTTGTAGCTCGTGATTAATTCGATTTTATATGTAACACTCTAATGATAAAAAAATGTTTATAGGTTTTATTTAGTAAAGAATTTAGTTTTTTTTTGTTTAACACTGTTCTTTGGGGTTATATTTGAATGCTATTACGTAAACATACATAATGTCTCACAAGTTTTGGAACAAATATTGCACAAAGAATTGCAAGCCGAAAACATAATTTGTTCTTATCAAAGAAGCTGTGAATTTCATCCAGAACGAAACTTGAGGCCTAAAGTGTTTATATTATTTTCTCAAATTACAAATCTCCATACTTTGACTTCAGTAAAATTGATAAGTACTGTAGACATGGAGTCAAAATAGGGATTTGTAGCTTGAGAAACTAATGTAGACACTATTTACAGCCTTGTTTGTTTACCTTTTTTTCGAGTCCCTAGCTGTAAGATTGAAAATATAATCTTTATATTTTGATTCAGTTTGTCTCTGTACTTTTTTGACGATTCCTATTCCCCATTTTGAAATTAACAAATTTCACGAATCTTGTATACGTGGTTTTTGTGTTGTTCGTAAGTTGATAAATATGTGAGTAACATTTATGTTGCATACTGTTAAAACACACGTGTAAGTATAGGCCCAATGAGGTAAGTAAAGCATAATTTAAACACCATACATATAAATATAGACTGTTAGTTTCAGAAACTCTTCTCACTATGAAAATGTACACACTTTCTTAGAACCATTAAACAGATTATGCATTTTTATATCATATACGTATTTGTTTATTTTTGTTTTGTTTTACTAGACTGAAAAATTTCCAGCTCATGTTCTGATTAACATGTACTTATTGAAGGTGAAATTATTCTTGATAAAGAAAAAATTAATGCTATAAAACCAAATGTATTAGCTCACTTAACGGTGACATTTATACTGTAAATCGCTTGATAGATTTGAATTTGATTAAAGGCTTACTTTTCTCCTTGAAATGAGAAGTATTCGTAAGTAACAAGATTGGCCAGATAGATAACAAAGACGTTTCTTTTAGGAACTCAGTTAATACACTCAATACACATAATACATTATATTCTGTATAACTACTGTGCAAAGAAACACTGGGAAAAAATTCTAAAATCAATACAATCCGATCGATTGTGAGTAAGGTACTTACTTGGCTTATTGTCTGTCTTGACTTTGACTGTACAAGCTTTAAGCTTTAAAATTATTAACTTTAGATTCAAATTGATGCATCTCTCTGAAAATAAAAAATAAATTTAAAACACATGTTGATAATACTTTTAAAAATAATATAAAAACAAAGAACTAAAATTATGTTTTTCCTGTTATTTATTGGTTTCTTTTGTTACTGAGACTTATTGTGTTTATAAAAATTTTTGACATATCAAGATCTTCATTGTCTAGGTTAGAGAAGCATTAGTAAGCGATCAGACTCCTATTAAAACTAAATAATAGTATTTAAGAATTAGGCTTTTCTGCTGTATGAAGTCTGCTTTTCTATAAATATTTATGTTTAATATACTTTGACACTTACGCAGTTTCACACATTCACTTAGCCAAGCAGGAGACTAGTTATCTAAGGAGAAGGACAAAATGATTAAAATCATGATTATTTCACGACTACATCGTACATCAGAAACAGTTCTTATCTGATACGAAACGTCAGTTACAGAAGAGTTCTTCATGTAGCCAAGTAAGTCACGGGCTATAATACCTCTGTGATATCGTAAATATGTGTTTTTATTTTATCTTTATGGCAAAGCTACTAAGGCTATCTGTCGCATTCCGTCTTAATAAAGGAGTTAGCAGAAAGGATCACATATAAAGTGTAATAAACTTAAAATAAGACCCAAAACTCGAGCGCTTTCGAATATTTGACTATTCTTCTTCAGGAGAACAAAGGGTGTCACATCCCCTAATTTTGAACTATTGACCAGAGGGAAAGTAGCCAGTTGGCAGCACTCTACTACCCGTTATCCACGCTAAGGGATTTCCCATCACTGTTAGAACACAGCTTAAAGTGGGGGAAATATTTTGTGGTGATGTACGGGTTCGAAACTGGCTTTCTAGCTCCGTAATTCAAAATGTATCGAAGTGGTATGTTTCAGATGCGACTGAAGCAAATGTGTTTTATCACCACACTTATCCAAGTATGATAACTTAATTAATTCTTTTCATATCTTTAATCATAAAAATACATTTTTGAACTTAAATAATATGGCTCAAATCCCCCCCCCCCAAAAAAAACCTACAGTAAACAAAATTTAAATAACCCTACATAAGTTGATTCTACGGATGATTTCATTCCTATTATTTATTGATATATTGATTTATTTGAAGTAAGGGATCAACAAATGTGCGATTTAGGAAAACATAAAGGAGGTTTTCTACTATTAATAACGCCACCTGCTGACTCAGCGGTAAGTATGAATAAGAGATTTTCGCGATATAAATGAGGTTTAGATTCCTGCTGTGGGCAGAGCACAGACTACATATTGTGTAGCTTTGTGCTTAACAACAAACACTCAGCAACTGAGTTTTCTTAAAATGTTGTTAGGGAACACACAAAATAATTATTCTCAGTTCTTAAAATTAGTGCCTGCAGAAATGTCCCCCGAGAGACAGCAGTAAGTCTACGGATTTACAACGCCAAAATCCTGATTCGATTCCTCGCGATGGGCACAACGAATAGCCCAAAGTAGCTTTGCTCTCAAATGAACAATCCTGCAGAAACTCACAGGGGTCATCTTTATTAACCTCCTGGTTTTTACCAAAGGGTTAATGGAGATTACGGAAACTTCGGAATAAACCCACTTCGCTTCTAAAACCAATAACCAATTTCTTTACAAACTCAAAGTTCTAAGGTAAGGGTCCCTTAAGCGATTAGATATTGTAAAGATAAAATAACAAAGTATAAAAATCTGATCTATTTTGCAGTCACTCCCCTACATCGTATGTGCGTATATTGACCTATTTCATTGTCCTGTTAAAAAATAACCGTCTAAGTAAGATACTGCCAGAATAATCATCTGTTAACTGTTATTTTCATTACCAAATCACCCACTTTAAAGGTGTTTCAAGCGGAGATAAATGGCCCCTCTCAAACTAAATGTATAACGGTATGTATGGATGAAAAACATTATATTGATGGGTTTTTGCTTGGTCACGTGCGCCATAAAGCATGTAGAACATGTCGAACATCGCCCCCTGGGTGTTTTATAGACATGAGAGGCTTCTCTCATTTAATGTTTCAGCTGGAAAGTAGTAATCGCGCAAGGCAAATCAGTTCCTTCCACCCACCGTTGTTCCTCAGCCCACTAAGCAAAGCGGAACGCCAAGACACAAAACAAACATCCGGGACCACTGGCATATGATTTTCTATGTCACCATTGTTCTTTGCTACTGTGCAAACACCTGAATTTCAATGCATATTAAAGTTGGCTTTATATTACAGTACAGGTGTCAACAAACTAAAAATCAGTTTAATGAGACATTTATTTAAACGTGAACATTAAATTGCGCGTTCGATTTGCATTGTTATATTTTTACTCGCTTAGAAGGAATACAATATATGGTTTTAAAATATTTAGAAAAATAAAAAGTATTATTGTTTTAAATAAAATAATATTAAAACAAATCGGGAGTTTAGGCTCTCCAAACTACAAAGAAAACACGTCTGGGAAATGCAGATCCTCCATGCTATATATATATGAGAGATGAAGATCCTCCATGCTATATATATATGTGAGAGATGAAGATCCTCCATGCTATATATATATGTGAGAGATGAAGATCCTCCATGCTATATATATGTGAGAGATGAAGATCCTCCATGCTATATATATATGTGAGAGATGAAGATCCTCCATGCTATATATATGTGAGAGATGAAGATCCTCAAATGCTATATATATATGTGAGAGATGCAGATTCTCCATGCTATATACATGTGAAAGATGAAGATCATCCATGCTATATATATATGTGAGAGATGCAGATCCTCCATGCTATATATATATATATATGTGTGTGTGTGTGAGAGATGCAGATTCTCCATGCTACATATATGTGAGAGATGCAGATTCTCCATACTATATATATATGTGAGAGATGCAGATCCTCCATGCTATATATATATGTGAGAGATGCAATATATGTGAGAGATGTAGATTCTCCATGCTATATACATGTGAAAGATGAAGATCATCCATGCTATACATATGTGAGAGATGCAGATCCTCCATGCTATATATATATGTGAGAGATGCAGATTCTCCATACTATATATATGTGAGAGATGTAGATTCTCCATGCTATATACATGTGAAAGATGAAGATCATCCATGCTATACATATGTGAGAGATGCAGATCCTCCATGCTATATATATGTGTGAGAGATGCAGATCCTCCATGCAATATATATGTGAGAGATGAAGATCCTCCATGCTATGTATATGTGCTTAAAGTATAGTGTCGAACCTACCTAATAAATTCTTCCATACCACAATAAAAAGCAGATCAATAAAATGCGAGCTTCTTTAGCTACAAAGAGGAACATCTCACAAATAAGTATAACCCATAACGTTGTGAGAGACATTTCTTCAGAAATACAGGTCTTCTGAAGGAGAAGCTTCTGGGTGATACTGGAGAAAGTTTCATGGGTGAACAGGTGCTATACAACCACTATCAGATATCAGATTTATCCACGTGGAATAAACATCTGGCACCACTGTGATCTGTGGAAATCAGGCTAGACAGAAAATGTAGAGATTTAACAGCAGCCTGTCAGCACCTAGTTGAATATCATAGTGGACAGTCACTTGTCATCATAGCCACAGATGGTTCCTTCTCTACATATATCGAGAAAGCTGGTTGGGCATTTATTATCTCGCAGAGAATCAACATCCTCCATAAGGTTGGTGGAGCATTCAGTTTTCCCACAAGTAGCAAAAGGATGTAGCTGGAAGCCTTAAAAGAAGTTTTCGCAGGCAGTACTGCATAAAATTCAGAGCGGCTGCTTCTCTGATGGATGGCAAAAAGCAAATTAACTGTTTGGTAAGACCATCAAATGGATGTACGTGCCAGTCCATATACACAGCGTGGTCACAAGTAAATAGATGCCACCTTTTCAGAAAAAAATGAAAATGTTCAGTCATATTCACATGAATTGATATATTTATAATTGAATTAATATCTAGTATATCTTCCATTCGCTTCGTAG
>NW_013665871.1:165920-166765 GCF_000517525.1 Limulus polyphemus | reverse complement strand
GGTGTATATTTACTTGTGACCACTCAGTGTAAGAGTAAAGCTGAAAGAGAAGGATGACAACTGGCACGATAGTTCCTTAATCAAATCTTGCAGAACTTTACTGGTAGAATATCGACCTCCTCTGCATTAGTAAGGCGAAAACGATAATCATGGAAGACCTCTAGCGACAGTCAGAGGAAATGAGACTGTTGGAAAACAAAGTACTGTATGGTGTAGCTGAAAAACAACAAGAAAAGATGAGGAAGCAAGTGAACAGAAGGCCACTTGGAACATGAATAAATTGAGAAATATATATTCTTCCTAATACAGAGGTGGCTATGTGGGAACTGAGCATAGTTTGTATAAACTTAAAAAAACAACAATATTCATAAATATTTACACATTATTACGAGAACAGATAAAAAAAGAAACTTAGCAAGAAAAGTATAGAATTAAATGACATCCAAGATAGTGTAAAGGAGAGAATAGTTCGGAAGACGCGGGCACAATTTTAGGCTTAGAAAAATTGAGAATGATACTTAAGATTTATAAGTGAAATGTACATCACGGACGTTTTTATAGAGTGCGGTATTCGACTGAATTGGAGGCTCAAGCCTCGTGATTTTTAAGTGACCATATAATCTTATAAAAGCTTTTTAAAGCTTCGTACTTCATATAAAAGCTTAACAGAAAAACGTTTGTCTGTCATAATTCAGACCAATTGACGAGTTCTGGTATTGAATGAGTAGCCTCTTGGAAAGTGGAGATAAAAGATGGATATAAAATGAAATTTTTACACGACTCTTACTTCGAATCCAAAATAGACAAATTAAGAGGAATGTGATAAAAAACATCTTTCAGTTTAT
>NW_013665871.1:157352-165549 GCF_000517525.1 Limulus polyphemus | reverse complement strand
GTGATAAAAAACATCTTTCAGTTTATGTTTTTTTATCACAAATGTTATGCTTATATATATATATATATATATATATTAGTGAACTAATTGGATACTACTCGACTTAATACACAAAATACCACGTTTTACCTCTTTTTCGACATAAAGAAGACTGGCTTCGTATGACACCGTTTCTTCATCTGAGTACGATAGAAGATGTTTGGTATTAAGCTTATACAGGATACCGTAAAGTGTTACATCGCTTTCAAAGGTTAAAAAGAGTATTTTTTATTAATTACATAAAGTGTTTAAAGCATGTAGATACAGTGTTTGAAAGTTTCTTTGAGCCTGCATGAGGTTGAGTGTAGGTTTTTGCGTATGATCTAAAAAATTGTTAGAAGTTTCGGTTGCAGTGTGGTTTCTTGTGTTGACTTCATACTTCTGCTGATGTGTCCAGTTAGTTTTATTTCTTTTTGTTTTCACTTTGCCAAGAGAATATTACTAGCTGATTGTACCTCTTCAGATCTTAAAGCCAACTCCCTTGGTCACTATAAGTGGAGCTCTATGGGTACGTGTCAGGTTTAGTGACAATCGGTCTAAGGGTTCGCCAGTTAGAAGCGGACACACACACACACACAGACTTTTTGTCAAAAATGGTTTAGATAGAGAATCCAAATGTCAGATTTGATCATTATAGTTTTCTTTTTATGTAATATATATTTGGCTAAAGTTAAAACAAACAGATAAAATTCATATTTTTACACTGTTGTCTGATGTGTTATGTGAATGAACAGAGAGCGAATAATAAATTGTAGGTTAAGATGGATATATTGAAAAAAAAATCTAGTGAATTCAAATATTAGAGTTATTTATAGAATATGCTGCTGACTGTTAAGATGGAAATCGGTTGTTACAAGTTTCGTTGCGCCATTTCTTACACACATTCTGCGGTTAAACCCTCAACATCTGCTATGCTAAAGATCACTTAAATCATTCGTCTCTAAATCGTACCTCAACACGCTATTCCACATCATAATTTCAAACCGCTTGTAAAACATGCATGTATATATTCATGAACTAGTTTGGAATGTTAATTCAGAATATTCGTACGATCTGCTTCTTAAGGTTGGCAGTCCACATTTATTTATTATTTTGATTCATGACTTTTTTTGTGCTTGTCCTGATTCTAAATAGGGTATTATGAGGTGAGAATCGCCAGAGTAATTAGGATTACAGCAAAGTGTGTCTTTATCTTTAAATATTAACTACGGGTGAGATATAAGCCATGGAGTTTTGAATGACATTTCGGCAAATCAGTTCAGAAGCAAGGATTATTAATATATCTTTGTTGTTTCATTTTTAGTAGATGGCCGCATGGATTGTCCACACTTTACTACGGCCAAAGAATTAGTGATATGATACATGAATCAGAAGACTAGTTTTTTATATTTTTTATAAGTTACATTTCCCTCGCTCTCTCTTTAATGTTAGCGTATTTAACAGTATTAATTAACTGTTTAATTTATATTTAGTTCAATTTATTTTCTATTATAGGTATGAATATTATTATTATTATTACTAGGTATAGTTTGATATAAGGATTTACTACAAACCTGAGAGAACTTTGTTAGATATGATTGGGATCACGGCTGATAAGAGGAAGGTACTCATCTGATGAATCAGTGTACGCTAAATATTATTCGTGTTTGTTTTATGAGAGTGCATACTTTTAATTAAATTGGCATCTTAAATTAGCTACATTATTTGTTGGATTGATCTTTCTTTTGTAACTTCCTTGCTTTGATCAGAATCTATTTATACTAAATGATAGTTTTTATTGCTTACTTTGTCAAAGAGCTTCCAAAACACTTTTTATTAAGTGATGGCTCTCACACTGTTGCGCCCGGCATGGCCAGGTGGTTAGGGCACTCGATTCGTAATCTGCGGGTCGCGGGTTCGAATCCCCGTCCCACCAAACATGCTCGCCCTTTCAGCCGTGGGGGCGTTATAATGTGACGGTCAATCCCACTATTCGTTGGTAAAAGAGTAGGCTAAGAGTTAGCGGTGGGTGGTGATGACTAGCTGCCTTCCCTCTAGTCTTACACTGCTAAATTAGGGACGGCTAGCGCAGATAGCCCTCGTGTAGCTTTGCGCGAAATTCAAAAACAAACTTACACTGTTAAATTTATAACAGAATATCTGAATTTTTTTCCTACGTACCTGTTTTATTTATAATAATTAAAAAATTCCTAGGATACATACTTTGTATTTGTGTGTGTGTATCACATGCCTGGTTGGCTCATCATTAAATACATTCTCTGTATGATCCTCACGTGATAAATATGAAGCAAGGTATGTTACAAAGCTGTCCTGCCATGTACCGATAAAGGACGGATGAGACTAAAAAAGAAATCGGAGAAAAAATATCCTAAAAAACCCATAGATGCTGCCAAACGACAATGTCGTGAAAGAGTCATGAAGAATGAATAAAGCTAAATTAAGAACAACAAAAATATTAGGGGAAATCTATCACTCTACCGAACGACAGAAAGAAGTAATTAGGAAAGTGGAATAGAGAGAGAGAGAGACGCTAAATCAGATCATATGTACAGGTACACGGAGTAAAATCATGATTTTTCTCCTACACCTTAAATGAGATTACTTGTATTTAACAGGGAGCACCTGTTCTTCATTGTGCACCTAATCTCTTTGGATATTATTACAACTAGTTATATCTTACTTTAACATTTACCGTACTTCAGTTTATACGTTTAATATGCATATTACTTTGGACTTATAATTGACTGTGAAACAGTTAGGGTTTTCTTTTTTAATTCTATACGTTTTTCCCGAATATTTGCGCAAAGCTACATAAGAGCTATTTGCGCTAACCGTCCAAAAGTTTGAACTTGTAGACTAGAGGGAAGACACATAGTCAACAACACCCACTGTTAACTCTTTGGCTACTCTCGAATAGTTGAATTTGATCATTACCCTTATAATGCACCAAAGATCCCAAATACACAGCAAAATCTTGGACCCTTGGATTCATTGGCTGGCACGCTAACCCATGGGTCACGTCCGGCCCAATTTTATACAAATAAAAAAACATCTGAAATAAATGTATTATATATACTGTTACGTCTCCGTTTGTTAATTAATTTTCCGTAAATTCGTTCCGACGAAACTTTAGCGACACAAGTCCTTACTTAATAAAACTGGTTTATTCTTTCTGAATATAACTTTACCGATACACTTATATTCAACAGTCGCTCTATAACAAACGTTTTAACAATGAACGTTAACTTCAACAATACTTTTTGACTGCAGTTCAATTACTCACTACCTTCCCACATTGTCACGTCACGTTGTGAGCGTCTTATATATATATACCAGACAAACATATATCTAGTAAATGCTAGGGCATTCACGAAGGAACAAGATATTTCTAGAAAATAGGTGGGGTGACACTAGTCACGTGACCTCGCTGACGCAACAATATATATATATTTGCCGCAAAGTTAAGTTTTCAATCAAATAAAACATTGTTGTTGTTTTAGAACAAAGTTACAGAATGAGCTATCTGCGCTCTGTCCAAAAAGAGGGAATCGAACCCCTGATATGAGCGTTGTAAGTCCGTAAACTTATCGCTGATCCACTGGAGGGGGGGGGGAATAATTGTTTTATTTGTAATTGCTAGTTGATTTAAAAAGAATAGCGCAGTTTGGTACATATATATATATATATATATATTGTTAACAAGCAGTAGCTCAAACTTGAACAGTTCTCTCTATTTTGTTAACAAGCAGTAGCTTAAACTTGAACGGTTCTCTTTTATTCACTAGAATTCGTGTAAGAAGGTATTTGCATTAGCGGCAGACAGCTATATTTTATTCATTAGCGGCAGACAGCTATATTTTATTCATTAGCGGCAGACAGCTATATTTTATTCATTAGCGGCAGACAGCTATATTTTATTTATTAGCGGCAGACAGCTATATTTTATTCATTAGCGGCAGACAGCTATATTTTATTTGAGTTAAGATAAAGCAACGTAAAAATTATTTGTTTGAACTTCGCGCAAATCTAATCAAAGGCTATCTGCACTAGCTGTCTCTAATCTAGAAGTTTTAGGCTACTAGGAAGGCAGTTAGTCAACACCACCCACCGCCAACTCTTGGGCTACTCTTTGCCAACGAAAAGTTGGATTTACCGTTGAATTATAACGGTTCCACTTCTGAAAGGGCGAACATGTTCGGAGACTGGATTCGAACTCGCAAAGTGTGCATGGAGAGCCTAACCAGTAGGCCATGCTACACTACATAACATTATTCTAAACTGTTTTTCTAAGTTATTGTTTCAATAATCACGCTTCACTTAAACACTTAATACTATTCAGGTAGGGCGCTCGACTCGCACTCTGCAGGTCGCGGGTTCGAAACCCGACCCATTAAACATGCTCACCCTTTGAGCCGTGGGGGCGTTATAATGTGACAGTCAATCCTACTATTCGTTGGTAAAAGAGTAGTCCAAGAGTTGGCGGTGGGTGGTAATGACTAGCTGCTTCCCTTCCCTCTAGCCTGCTAAGTTAGGGACGACTAGCGTAGGTAGCCCTCGTGTTGCTTTGCGTGAACTTCCAAACAAACCAAACTAAAACTTTTTAGGTAATTGATAAAATTGATTTTGTACAAAGTGCACAGTGAATCTAAAATATTCCATGTAGATATATTTCTGAGCAATAAGGACGTGAATTTTAAAACATAACCAAGAAAGGCAAAAAGCAAATTAATGTAATAACTTACAAATAAACTCCCAGAAACGAAACTGAAAAAGGAAAGAATAAAGAAATAAATAGTCAATATATATATAGTTACATAGAGAGGAAAATGTGATAGTTTTGGACGATCACGAACAAGAAAATAAGTTTCGTTGTGATGAGATTTACTCATTTCTTTTTTATCTTTTCATCATTACAAGATATAGAAATGCTGATGTGATATGTCAACATCTTCACATATAGAACTTTCTAATATTTATTATTGTCATGCATCATTATTTTTCTCTACTCAATAATGATTTCCGTATAAAACTGACACTCCTAATTGGAGACGGATATTGGTCAGGAGGAATGGGCATAACAGATGAATCACGCCCTCTAGCGTGACTAGTGATATATTGGCTGTTGTTTAGTAAGGCACCACCCTGGCGGCAAGAAAACTCCGTCATCCTGTTGTCATTTCTATGCGTGGATAAACATCTGGAATTTGAATTTTTGTTTTAAAATTGGTAAATTAAAACGAGTTTCGTTATTACCTTACCATCTTGTTCAAAATAGATAATAATAATAATAAACTCATAAAACGATCTGATATTTTTTACACGTTAATGTAAAATGTGCTAAAGGGTTTCTTATAATTCAGTTTATAAGTTTTAAGGTTTATGAAAATCTTTTCTGGCCAGGCTTTACGAGCAAGTTTAATGTGTTCTTAGATAGGATAATTATACTTTGTGAAATAGATGCACATTTCTCTGATATTGTTTACTGAAAGACACAAATAATACTATACTTTATTCATCTTATATGTATAAAACAGAAAAACTGATTTTAAACAAATAGTTACAAATATGATTAAGTGATTTTAGTGCTTCCTTACACTTTACAGTATGACTAAACCAAAACATAATGTGTTCAAAAACATGTGGCTAATGTAAAGAAAGGGGTTAGTATACTCATCAAAAGAAAACGATGCCAGTGTAAAAAAGTGGTGTTAATCCAGAGTAATAAACAAAATGAAGCTAATATAATCAAAAGAAGTTGTGTAAAAATGAGTGCTAGTACGTTTTTTTATATATAAAAAGTGCTACGTTAGAGTGATTAAAAGAAAAAAATACTAGTGTAAAGAAGGGCTAACATGAAATGTTTTAAAAAAGTAGCTTGAACTATTGGAAATAATGGGTAGTATGATTCTAATTTAATTTAGTGTGAAAAAAATACTAGTGTAAAGAAGGGCTAACATGAAATGTTTTAAAAAAGTAGCTTGAACTATTGGAAATAATGGGTAGTATGATTCTAATTTAATTTAGTGTGAAAACGAATGAAGACTGTCTCCCGGTGGATCAGCAATAAGCTTACCGACTCACAGAGTTAAAATCCGGTGTTCGATTCTCCGCGGTGGACAGAGTGCAGATAGCTCAATGTGTAGCTTTGCGCTAAAAATCCAAAACGAAATTAAAACTGTAACGGCCATATTGTCTTTTGATACTTTTTATATATAGTCATAAAAAAAAATAACTAACTCATGTAGCTCGTGAGCCCACATTTATCTTTATTGTTGAACCCTTCCATTGTGAAATGCCTTAAGACCCGAACTCTCTTAATATACATACTCTAATAATAATACATAGGAAACCCGAAATAAGACTAATTTTTTGTAGTTTATCTTTGTTTTAATCCACACATGCAGAGAGAGAAATGGTCGTCTTCTTCTGCTGAGTCACCCAATAATAAACCAACAGAGAGAATACAGACCAAATAACTCTCTCCTTCTCACAGTTTTGTCTAATATCAAAATATCCAATAAACAACCTCGTAACTTATTAAGAAGCAAGATCAAAATACGTCTACTGAAGTATGCAATGATGTAAAACATCGTTTGGTATAGACAGATCTTGCTCTACTTTCATCATCCGTACATGTTGATTATAAAGCTCTCTAACAAAGCCCACGCGAGCACCACAAGCAGTTAAGGCCCTAAGATGATGTCAAATGACGTCAATGCAGTTAACAGGGTGTCCAGGAACTAGTAAACAATGACCGAATGTCCTTCAAGAGCTTGTTGAGAAATATTCACATCCCAGCCTCACTTACAAGTTATTGCATGAAGAAGCTAAATAATAATTTATTTTTTTTTCTGCGTTTTGTCTCTTAATCATTTACTCAAGTAAGTGTAGAAAAATAAAACAAAATAAACAAAAACTTGCGATTTGAACTTGGACATGTCACGTTGAAAGAATAATTAAAACTGATTATTGGTGATGTTTATTAAAGTGCCATCTATTGAGCATAAAAAGTAATTCTATATTATTTTAATAGTCTGAACAATATTAACATGCCCATTTTCATGTAGTTATATGTTTTCTTTAAAAACCACATATTTGTAACTTTCTTTTAACCTTTTCTATTAGTTACTAAAACGTTTGGAGAAGTCAGTGTGTAAATGTTAGACATTATTATCATTACGATACCTATTTTATCTTTAAATCGACATTTATATATTTAAATGATGTTCATGTCTCCAGGTTAAGCGTTTGAAGCCTATTCAATATCAAACATGAGAGAAAATAAAGTTTAAATTGACAGCACCTGTCTTCTTCGGTCTAGGAAGACACGGTAGTGACTCCAACTAAATAACAAGGTGGAGTAGCACTGCCCTATCTAAATATCTAAACACTCTTACGTCAAATTAAAATCAACTGTTTCAGAGTAAGAAAAATAAGCAGTCAAAAAGTGGTAAAATTATTGTTCTCGTTCTTCTCATTATTGAATAGATTAAAGAAATAGTAAACAGAGAAGGACCATACGAAACAAAACTTTTAGTGGAAATATTAATCTGAACTATAATTTGACAACTGTAGCAAATACAGTGGCTCAGCGGTAAGTCAGAGGGCCTCTAACGCTTAAAAATCGGGTTTCGATACCCGTTGTTGGTACATCACAGATAGTCCATTGTGTAGCTTTGTACTTAATGACAGACAAACAAAGGACACGTATTTATTATATATTATAATAGTGAATTACACTTCACAGGCACTACGTTTAAACTGAGGACTTAAGGGCCTAGGAGTAGATGTCAAGTGAAATAAGGGAATAAATAATAAGTGGTCCAAAACTCTGCATTTTTGTTAATAGTTTTTACAGGTATCTTTAACTTGGGAATTACATGGTCCCATTTTTATTGCAATTCGAGCAAGCAGTAGCATCCTTATATTGCGGACTGTTTCAATTCTAATTTGGCTGTTTTTGCCGACGTAAAATGTTTTGATCAGATATGTAATTTATGTGAACGACTTTTATTAAAAGCATAACCTTGATTTCGTTCACATTGAACTTGATTTTCTGCTTATTGGGTTTACATAAATATTATTTCACCGCTGTTGTATTCGCAATATAGAGTGAGCTTCAATAGCAACATGTGCTTCGTGGGAATCATTCTTTGGA
>NW_013665871.1:154901-156873 GCF_000517525.1 Limulus polyphemus | reverse complement strand
GTGCAGTTGAATGTGTTGTATTTTATTATATATATATATATTCAGTGTAAGTTATGTTTCTTAATAATAGGTAGGCATACAATGATTTATAAGCACAAGGAAGAACTGTATTGATGGTGGAACATACATGTTTCGACAGACAGACCAATGTTCTGTAGAAACATGTAATACGTTCCATTATCAATAAAATTATTCCTTGTGCTTATAAATCATTGTATGCCTACCTATTATTATATTAGCTAATGTGCTTCCTTACTCAAGTCATTTTTCTTGTTAATACACGTATGTACTTGTAAACCATGGCGTATCATTTTACACGTTTGTGCTCGTAAAGCATAGCCTATTATTTCACACATTTGTACTTGTAAACCATGGCCTATTATTTTACACGTATGTACTTATAAAACATAGTCAATTATTTTACAAGGTGCGCCTTTAAATGATAAGGATTAAAAAGTCTATTTACACAACAGAAGGATATGACACTTTGTTAATTAAAAATTGTGGAAACATTTAACTTTATATTATTTATTTGTTGGTATATTTGACCTCACATTGTCTTTTTCTTTTAAAATATCTCCTCAAGATAGTGATAATCGTTGCCTATCCTTAAGTGTAATATTATGTACACGTCAATATTTGAAGAAATTTCTACCTCAGTCACATCTATTTCGTAAGAATTTATTTACAAAAATGAGAACTGACCCTACCGAGACTAGCAGTCACTAATCTAGATCTATTAGTATTATGTAACAGGGCGCGACTTCTAAGGGCTTGCTTGGACAAAGATAATGGAAAAAAATGTTCCAAAAAACTTTCCACGACCACTTTTCATTCTTTAAATCTTCAGTGCTGATTATTATAGTTAAAAATTGCTTACATTTATCCACGTTTATGCCTATTAAAATATTTATAGCCAAACCACTGATAGATCATTACTTGCTGTCTTGTATTTCACATATTATATGTTCTCGAGATTCCTCATGAAAATTGTTAACTTAAGAATTAACTTATTTCTATCAAGCCTCAGTCTGAAGTGTGTATTTAGCCAGTAAAAATTAAATCGCATCGTATTCAAAATAGTGCGAACGATTGATAAAGATAAAAACCTTTAAAATTTAATTACTTTCACAGCATTTATTCTCAATTGGAAGGAAGTACTGTTGTGAACATGTTTGTTACAATGAAAAGGAAATACTGTTGAGTACATATATGTTATAATGGGAAGAAAGTACTGTTATGTACGTGTATATTACAACACTACAGTCACAGTCACTCCAGATGGGGAAAAAGCGATTCTTCATCACCTTCCAATGTCCAAAGTGAAACGTCAGATTAAATGGCAGTGGATAACAAGGTTGAAAACAGTGCATGCGCACCTAAAGGTATATGACAATACCAGAGTTTGTCTGATAATTTCTAAGGGCCTTTAACTGATACATCAGCGCCAACAAATTCCCCAGCATGGATATCTAAAATGTACCGAAAATGGAGAAGAACCCTTGTTCGAATCTCATATAATTCTGAAGAGACTGAAGATGTAGAAAATGATGACACATTTGATGTTTCAGAAACTTGTGTTCTAGATGAAACTTTCAGAGAAACTTCCATACACACACATATATTTGAACACAACACATTGGAATTCTATGTGAAATCTTCCTCTATTGAAATGAAATAGAATATTACCATAAATATAATGTTAGCATTAATCATTAGTTTACACCGTGTATCAGCAAAAACAAATGATACTTATAAACATAATTACGTTTGACTAACTTTGAATAACAATAGTTGCAATCCATTACAAATCTGACAACGTGAACGATGACAAATGGTAATATCAAAATTATGGAGACACTGAGTGATTGACCATCAAGGCTCTGAATGTGATACCTCAAAAGTATTCAGTGCCTAATTCTGAACGTATATATTTCAAATTGTCTTTAATTGTTAATTCGTTTCTCATATA
>NW_013665871.1:152024-154101 GCF_000517525.1 Limulus polyphemus | reverse complement strand
AATTGAATTAAACATCTTTATACGTTGTTGGGAAAATATAGAGGTAATTATATAACAAAGGAGCTTCCCTTCACCCGTGCACGTTGTTTTGATTGTTTTTGAGCATAAATAAAGATTGTTTATTGTCTTTCTTCCTCAAACCCAATCAAAATCAGATAACTCAGACTTACTTCATAATAAATATCATGTTCAACTTCCTGTTATTAACCAGATCAACCCCATTCCTCTAAAGTTTTAACTGTATAGAACACACAATTACCCATGTAGAGCGTAAGCAGTTCTATTTACTGCTATAACACTCAGTGCTTTGACCCCTGTGGTAACTATCGTTATCAATGTTTATTTGGTTGGTAAAGTTGTCTGTCAAATGTTACCCCAAGATCTTGTGTTTCATCCAAAGTGATTGCAGTGCACTCAAAGCATGGTGACTGTGTTCCCATCAGCATGTCTATTGTTTAATGTGCAGAACATTGGTGTGGCAGGATTGATGACCATTCCTATGTTACAGGACCTTTTGTTTATCCTGATAAAAGATGATTGTATCTTGTTTTCAATTTCAACTTTCCAGAGTTTCTACTGTACACGAGAATGTTATCATCAAAGGTTAGTACACAACACCTGTTTGGACTGTCAATGCAGGCTAGACCCATGGTGTAGATGTTGAAGAGAACCAGCAGGAGTGGTAATCCTTGAGGCAGACTGATAATGATGGTGATATATTCTGATCACTAGCTTCCATGCTTAATGATGCATCTTATGGTACTTAGTGCAACTACAATACACCTTACATATGTTACACACTGATGCGTATTTTGAGCATTTTTTCAGCAAAAATGGACAGGTGGACATTATTGTAGGTATAATCCAGATCAAAAGCTACTGTTAAGGTGTTCTGACTACCTTCAATTTAAAGGCTTCATATATATCAACAATAAATTCAGGTTTCTTTTCCACCATGATAACCATCTAGTGATGAGGGTAGCAGTGGTTCAATCTGATAGGCAAGCATTCTCTGAAATTTTGTTAATAATTTTTTTTAGGATAATGATTTGATATTGTTTAGAATGAAAGTAATGCTTCCAAGGTTTTGGAAAAAAAAAATGAATAAAATATCAGTCAAAGTCTCAGGAATGTTATCTGTTTGACAGCTACGATGATGCTTCAATTCTAATTTCAACAAGTTAGCTTCTGTAAGATTCTTAAGTTACGTAGACATTCTTACAACTGTAGACCTGGAGCTCCATCTTTAGATGTATTTAAGGCTCTGTGTATCTTGTCCAAACTAAATATCACTTATATATCTGCAAGAAGTTGTAGCTTGCATAGGGACTGCTGTAGCTTACTTTTGAATGTTGCCTTGGTTGCATTAGTTAATATATCTGCACAATAAGGCCTTTTTTTAGTCTTCATTTGCATGGAGTGGGATACTGTTGTCATCGTAAATGACTAAAATTGCCATGTTTTGGGTTCTATTACAGCCATAAGTTTGAGGAAGTGCTTGTGAGACTGGCTTTTCTGAACAGTTCATTACATTTATTGTCTTTCACTCTGGATGCTGATTGCCTGTATAGAGCAAAGATTCTATTTCACGAGGTTCTTGCCTCCTCTGTGAGACCTGAGTCATGACTTATCAAAATAATTCAGCCTAGGTTCGATTGCTTGCTTCCCAGGCTTTACCAGTATCACTATTCCACCAGTAAGGGGTGTTCCTTTTGCAGAGTTGCATTTATTAAGTCGTCAAGAAATTAATGTCGCTTTTTTTTAGATGAAAAAACCCGAACAACTTATATATCAAAACAAAACATTCATTAAATGAAATAGTCTCCATTCTTATCGATGATGCTTTTCAATCTTACAGTCAGGTTGTTAATGTAAATTACTTGGCTTTGAAGCAAAAAACATGTTGATGTCTTCTTTAACACCTTCCACACTTGCATACGTTTTCCCATTTTGATGGTGTTTCAGCGAACGAAAAATATGGTAATCTGATGGTGCCATATCTGGAGAATATGGTGGGTGGGGGAGAACTTCCAAACCCAACTCCATAATCTTAAATTTACTATATACTCGTATCTTA
>NW_013665871.1:131906-151345 GCF_000517525.1 Limulus polyphemus | reverse complement strand
GGCTACACTAACGTGAAGTTTCGGCAGTTCGTTTAACTATTATACGTGATGTACGTTTTTTGGGAGGTGGTTAATGAAAGTGTTCCAAAACGCGACATTTACTTTGCTCAATAGTGGAAAAATACCCGAGGTACAAGTGCTGCCATCCATGTATAGGTTTCTATGTTTTTGGGAGGTGGTTAATGAAAGTGTTCCAAAACGCGACATTTACTTTGCTCAATAGTGGAAAGATACCCGAGGTACAAGTGCTGCCATCCATGTATAGGTTTCTATGTTATACAACCATGTCCTTCCACTCTTTGCATACACCACACACATGAGGTTACTACTGCTGAATTTATTCCCCTTATGTCAGATAAAGATGAGATCAAGGCAAATGGTAGTCAGATAGTAGGGTATTAGAATAGGGCTTTCATTCTTGAGGTAGGCATAATATAAAGATACCTTTCCACTGTTCAGAAGCCACTGTGATGCAGAACCTTAGGGTGATTAACCCTGGAAAACCTGACAAACTATGGTTAGAAGTGTCAATATTTGACAATATATAATTCCTGTATAGTATCCAACAAGTCAAATTGACTTAAACACATCACCTATATTATCCTCTTTCAACTGTAAAATATACTTCTGTAATTTATTCATGAGATTATTAAAAAATTCATGTGTTTCAACAGGTAAATTTTGTAGTTTGTTTCCAAAATTATAATTTTTGTAAAAATGTTAAAGACAGGAGTTTTAATAACTTAAAATATATATCCATGGTAAAAGGAGAAATTACATATTATTTTAACTGTTTTAATAAGGATTTTAATTGAAAATGTACAAATCTGTAGCTGTATCAAACTACAGTTTCTTAGAAGACAACCACAACTTAAACTGAGGGTTAAGGCTCTTTCCTCAATATCATTAAGCTGATATGTATACAGGTTTGTAATGACATTACTTAGTTTGTTTGTAAAACATATAGGCCATGCAAACAAGTACAAAGTTGAAACTGTTTTAATCAATTCATGAGTCTTTTCTGTGCTGATATTTTATTATTATTTTGGTCAGTCAAGTTTTGCAAATAAGTAAAATCTACTAAATAAAATTAATTTTGCAAAACATGAATCCAACAAAGAACCTAATTAATACATACTGGACTAAAAAACAAAGTGTACATTCAAATCTGACTTATATAAGATTTGAGAGATTTTGAGAGATTAATAATTTTAGAAAAATAATTCTTTATAGAAAATATGTTAACAAAACTGGTATTAAAAAATCAGTGATTGTCGGTTTAATGTCTTACTTTGTTCTAATAATTGAGTAAACTTAATTTTTTAAACTCATTGTATTTTGTTTTTAAAATTTAGTTTTTGATAAAGATCATGGTTTAATCAGATAGATGAATCTTGTGCTTTAGTTCAGCAGAATAGTATTTTATCAGAGCAAATAAAATACTAACAAAACATGATGAAGATTACAATTTTTTCTCACATTATGTAAAGATTACAGGTTTTTCTGAAATTACGTATAAATTACAAGTTTTTCTGACATTATGTAAAGATTACAAGTTTTTCTGAAATTACGTATAGATTACAAGTTTTTCTGACATTATGTAAAGATTACAAGTTTTTCTGAAATTACGTATAGATTACAAGTTTTTCTGACATTATGTAAAGATTACAAGTTTTTCTGAAATTACGTATAGATTACAAGTTTTTCTGACATTATGTAATGATTACAAGTTTTTCTGAAATTATGTAAAGATTATAGGTTTTTCTGAAATTACGTATAGATTACAAGTTTTTCTGACATTATGTATAATTACAATTTTTTCTGACATTATGCAATGATTACAAGTTTTTCTGACATTATATAAAGATTACAAGTTTTTCTGAAATTACGTATAGATTACAAGTTTTTCTGAAATTACATATAGATTACAAGTTTTTCTGACATTATGTATAATTACAATTTTTTTCTAACATTATGTAATGATTATAAGTGATTATAAAAGGTTAAATGAACAAAGAATGTACAAAAAAAAAGTTATTCCCACTTACTTTTCTTTTGATCACCATTGAGATACTATCTAATTAAAACTTTCTCAGAAACTTTTAAATTGTGATCATTTAAAATTTTTAACTTAGATCTTAATATCAATATTTTCCCTGACATCTGAATGATGCAGACTTACTATTGATATAAAATAATTACCACATATATATTAATTTAAAAGTAATTAATACTTCAAGTGTTACTGGATAATTTTTATTAGCATGTATAGTGAGTACAACAGTAACTCATTTTATTCATAATATAATTGCAACAATACTTTACAGCAAAGTCACCAGCACAGGGAATACAATCAGAATAAAGTTGTATCTGAAGATCCATGATTAGTTTATATGATTATTATTTCACAGATTTAAAGAAATGTATTTTGATTCTTGGCTATATATATGCTAATTTTTTTTACCTTACAGTGATTATATATTCAACTTTCATAAGTACATTACCCATAAATGATTCATCAGAAAATAAAATTTTGTTTTTGTAAACGATTTTAAAACAAGTAATAATAATACTCTTGGAGTACATCATGTATGCAATACAAGCACTTATAAGAGAAATATCAAATATTGCTCTTAGATTACCGATATTAGCCAATCAAATCCAAAAAATTAATAAGCATGTTACTTTATCAGAGAAATCCTTAAATTAAATGTTTTCTACATTACAATTATTTCTATATACAGAAAATACTACTTCTAAAATCTTCAGCATAAAATATTTATCTCAATTATAAATATATATATATATAAATACATCTTTATAATCTCATATTGTATATTACGGGCAAGTGTAGCAAAATATTTTCCCACAAGACTTATTTTAATGATTTAAAAAAACATTGGTTTCCTTCTCACAAATGGTTTCTTATGAAACAACATATATACATACATTTATATACTGAAAAAATATCATTAATTGTTACATTCAGAATCATCTACCCATAGAAAAATCTCAATAATTTGCATTAACAAAGAGTATGTACAGTTATGCTCTTAATACAAAACTTAAATTCAAAAATAAGACTTGGAGTTTTAAGATTAGTTGCAATATAGCAAGGGTTACAAGCTTATCCGTAACACATACATTTTTAAATGTTTATGAAATAAATACATCTTTTTAAGAGAATAATTACCATTAACTATTTTCCTTTTACAGAGAAAGGCATAAATTAATTTATGTTATAGAGTTTACATTTTTTTTAACAGTTAGTTATATTTATAGTTGCTTCACCTCCCCCTTCTTCCATTAAATATACTGAGAAACCCTTAATGTAATGTATGTTGCATTAAAATTCAATGCATATCTTCTGAGTATATTTAAGAATATAAATATAACATTATCAAACCCTTTTATATAATCACAACCTCTACCCATGTTATCAAGAAACTAGTAACAGCAAGAAGGTAAAGGCACTTATACACTGATAATATAAACAAAATCATGAATTAAATTTTTAGTTTCTTACAAACAGCCATTAACAATCTGTGTTTTTTACAGAGGACATGCCAGTTGTAGATTTTGTAGTATTATATAATTAAGTTTAAACATTTAAAATAATTTTATTTCAAAAATATATTAAAATTTAAAATACAAATTACACTTTTTAGAAAAAAAACAGCATAATTTTTTTTAATCATTAATGTTTGAAATAATTCAAACTTACAGCAATAGAAAGGGAACAGAAAATTTCCTGTATGGAAATTAATAACGTTCTAAAACAATTTAATTAAAACCCATTAGCAGTACCATTCGTCATTGTCTTCTTCATCTTCATCACTATCACCATCACTTCCATCTAGAATATTGTTATACTCAAATGAAATATATCCATACCATTCTAAACTGGAAACAGTTAGAATGAGATATAATTGTACACTTTATATTGGTTAGATTAACTGAAAACAAAATAGAAAACAATTTATTTGAATGAATGTGAATATTAATACAACTTCTGTTGTGTAAACAGTGATGAATTTCTGCTAATTTAATAAATATTTGTTACTTTGTATTAAATGTTTTTATGCTTAAAAATTTGAAATATAGAAATGAATACTTATGTTAATTATAAGTATTACTACAAAACATAAAAGCTAAGTGATTAGTCAAATTTGCTAATTGATTAATCATTGGGCTCATGAATTGATTATTATCACAAAACTAAGATAGTTGAAATAACCGAAAACAGTAATAAATGGAAACAAGAATTTTGATTAGTTGATTATTTTCCTGACACTTGTATTTTAGCTGAAGAACCTTTAATTAATAAAAAAATAATAATGAGAAATCATAATAGCAAATATTTCAATTAGTTGAAATAATCAAAAACAATAATTTCAGTTATTTGAGTATTTTTGTGATATTAACCAATTTAACTGTAATTTCAATTCGTTTATTTTATGTGATATTAACTGATGTAATCAATGCTCATAGAAAATCGATTATATCAATTAATTGCCCAGCTGTACTGAACATATTAAATGTTGATCAATTTTAATTAGGTACTATTAATTAAAGAAAAGTAAAAATCATCAAACGTTTTACATCTCACAACGTTGAATGTAACCAAGTAACTTTACACTTTCTTTCAAAGTTAAATGGAAGTACAATTAATTACTTATCAGTACGTCATTTTACAATTTAATGATTTCTCAAGTATAAAACAAACCTGTTAGTTGAATTACACGAGATCTTTCTTGTAAAGCTCGAGCAAGAGCTCCTGCTAGATCTTCTAGAGGCAATGACCTGGGTGCGATAGATTTGGATTTTTCTGAAACCTAAAGAGGTACTTCATTTTAGGGTTATTCTTCAAAAAAATTCTTTAGTCATTTTTTAAATTAACCAGCTTCATTAAGAATTTAGAGAATACACTAATGAATATGTTCTTTTCAATTTACACACTAAAAGTATTTTTGTGTCTTGTTTCTTTTCTTTTTTTCTCATTATTTATGTATTTTTAGATTTTATGAATATTCCAAAATAATTTTTTTTTGTTGAGCTTGGGTTTTTTTCTTTTGTTTACTCGGTGTAGGAAAACCAATATTTTGTAATTTAAATCCATTTACAAATGTTTCTTTACATCAATTAATCCCTTTTTTAACTGAAGAATCAGCATTATCTTTCTTGGGAAAAGAATATTGTGTTTGTTGTTTTTTTTTTGTTATCAAGCACATACCTACACAATAAGCTATCTGTGCTATACCCACCAAACTCTCAAAACCTGATATTTAGTGTTACAAGTCCTCAGACTTACCACTGAGCCACTTTTTATGTGTAACTGTGAACTTTTATCTATGTTTGGCTTTTGTAATGTAATTCACTTTTCAGAATACCTATAAAATATTATTAAAAAGCTAGAAGAAATGTGATGATTGCAAATAATATTTTATTTTATACTTCTATAATTAGTAAAGAATATATATTTTTTTCTATTTAGGTATATTCAGGAAATTTGATAACTTTTGTGTGGGTATTCTGTTTATAGTTAGGATAAGCTGGTTGTAGAAAGATCATAAACTTGCACTCATCGTCAACTGTAGACAAAAAATGCTTTACACAAAGCTATTATCGTAAGACTCTTATATATATGCTTGGCCCCGTTTCTAATCAAGACCTCCTAAGGTTGTACTCATTTCAAGGGAAGGTACAGAGACTTATACAAGCTAATATGAGTTAGGTTTTGTCTTCCTTTAATATGTATAATGGAAACAGTTGTTGACATAAGTAATTTCAGGACTGTGGGTTACTGCATTAGGCTTTGTCCTGACCTAACAGTGTGTGGAACTTGAAAATCCTTGATCTGATCTTTTGAGTCTCTCTCTTTACCCAATTGAAATCTGGTAGTTTAATTAAAGCTGACACTTATTTTTGTAAGAATAAAACTTATTCATACATGTGTTTATTTCCTTTGTCCTTGTTCATTTTATTTTTTGCATAACATTTCCATAATTTGCATTGTGTCAGATATCAGTATACCTTAACCATCATGATGCAACAAGTAGATTTATCCCATGACTTCACAAAAACCTTTCCTTCCACTGCAGCAAGCAGGAATACCCTTGAAAGTCCTTGAAAGCCATGCCACAGCTCTGTGGTGCTGCCATCTGTAAGCAACACCACACCTAGTGGATGTGTATACATATGCTCAGCTGTTAGCTCATGCAGTAAGTAACTCCATGATTTGAGGTTAATTTTATTGATATATTACTCTTTTTATGTTATACCTTACATACATATTCAGTATTCTAGTATCTATCATCTGATATACTACTATAAGCCAGAGGTTTTGTAATGAGGTGGTAAAATGAATGTATAAATCAGTGTTCATCATTTGTAGCTTGTTTCTTCCGTTCAGCATTCGTGTGTACATCAGAAAATTATTGTGCCAGATATAGAAAATATATCATCTCCTTTCAATATTGAAAAAGGACTAGAAATGATCACATTCCTAATTAGATTTTATGGTGGATAATTGACACTTTTCGGGAACCAGCCCAAAATGTAATTATGCATCAAAAGGGTTAATATTGGGGTGGCCTGATATTAAAACTTTGTGCAAACTATTAAAGTTCATTTAAAATATATTTGATTTATATTCTTTGTAGATGTTAAAAAACTGTTCAGGCAAGACTAAATGAAGACCTTCTTTTAAGTTACTTTAATCAAACAAATTAGCAGTGAAAACCAGAATGTGAAAAACTTACAGATCTTAATTTGATACCCTGTCTTATTTGATCAAGTAAGGCATCTCTTGGATCTGAAGAACTGATACTTCCTTCAGATTCTGAAAGTGTCTTGACTTGCTAGAAAAAAATATACTTACATAAATCTAATCAATTCAAAAGATGGAATTTATAAATGTTGTTGTAATACATGGTCATATGTACCTGCTATATATTCCTATGTACATTTTGAAAGTACCTGTATCTTAACCTTATATAGATTTTAGAAAAGAAACATTTCAAGACTTTCCAGGACCCACACTCAAAGTTCCAAAAGATTTGATCAATCTTACCACATAGAACTGATTACCTTGCATTTTAAAATAAATCCAATTTTCACATTCAAACTTTTTTATTTGCTTGTTTGTTTAATTTAGCCAATTATTTCATGGGATAAGTTTTATTGGTACTTCAATTTCAAGAATTTACCAGGCCTATGACATAAAAATGTCATTTTTTCCAGAATAGCCAGTACTGAAATTTTTAGAGCTCATTTTCTATGGCTTTTTCAGGATTTCAAAGGACCTATGTAAACTTTGTCTAACTATATAAAAGAAATCTAATTTTACTGTATACAACTGATAACTGTTATGGTTTGAATGCCCTTTCTAAGATGGTGAAGCATGATTTTAATTAATTATACTTGTTGTAAGACATTTGTATTAGGTCCACTGTTATCTAACAGGCCTATCTAAGATAACTCAAGTTAATTTAGTTTTACCTGTATATATATCATAGGCCTAATACTAATGACTTATGACAAGTGTATGTAACTTAACTGAGGAGTTTATATATCAAAAATTTCCTTTTTATTAGTAGAAACTGTTTAAATTATCATTGGTGGTCTGATTACCTTATACAGACAAAGTAAACACCATAAAATTAATTTTATTCTAATCTCAATGAGACTGCATATATCTTTAATTTGTTTTGTTTTATGCTTCTACAGCAATAAACAATACTATTTCAACAGTTTTCATACATTTGACTACCTTGTATAATGTGTATTCTGTAAAATTAATGTCAGCATGGAAAACATTAGGGAAGCATTCTTCAGAAAATTGGTTTTAAAATCTAAGAATACAACATGATCATAATTATGAAGCTCATATAACAGATGAAATCAAACTTCCTAACATTATAAGTTGAAACAACTTTCTAGTAGCAAGAGACTGGTCCTTCTTGTATATATATAAGCATTTCCAATATTACAGCGATACATCATTATGAACACAGAATGGAAAATAATGTACCTGACTGACTTAAACCCAAGAACATTAACAGAAGCCAAACCATTCCCCACCTACATTGTCATAGACAAATTAAATTTTTTGAAATATTTTTTTAACACAGAGACAGAAACTTCACCTAATGTTACAAAAGACAAATTCTTCAGTATCTTATTTAAGGAACACCCCTTTCTCACAAAATCTTAATTGTTTTCTATATAAAACTCTCTACTTGCATGTTAATGAATTTTAACAAATTACACTAAATAGTTCAATAACAGTACACAAAAGAAATGAACAAAACATGATTAACTTTTGATAAACCACATTTTCAAGTGTTAAGACTTACAGTGAAAAAGAATATTTGTATTCTATCTACATTTTAAGTAACTATCTTATCTTAAAATAATAACTAGCTATAATTTATACAGACTCACCTGTAGTCTTTTACCTCTCTTGAGTTCATCAGACAAGTTTGGAGAAGAGAGCAGTGGTAATGGTGGGGGAGGTGCACTAGATGGGGGTGCAGTAGATGGTGGTGTGGGAGATGCACCAGATGAGAATGGAGGAGGAGGGGTGGTGGTGGTGGGGGAGGTACACTAGATAGGGGTGTAGTATATGGTGGTGTGGGAGATACACTGGATGAGGATGGAGAAGGAAGTGATGTTGGTAAAAGTGCACTAGACAAGGGAAGAGGTGGTAGGGAAGATACACCAGATGAGGGTGGAAGAGCTGATGGTGTAGAAAGTAGATCAGATGAAGATGGAGGAAGTGGTGGTGGAGGAGGTATATTAGACAAGGGTGGAGGAGGAGGAGGTGGTGGTGGGGGAGGTATACTAGATGGTGCTAAGAAACTATATGATGGACATGGTGGCAGAGGAGGTGCTCTGGGTAAGCTAGATGTACCAAGTGGGTCCCTCCTAACATCTGGTGTAGGAGCATCTGAATGAAACATGGTATGTAAGTTATTCTATTTGAAGAGCTTAGAATAGGCTAACAAAAAACTCCAAAACAAGCTTAATAAGAGGAAGGAGTGGAAAATGTATGTACTTGGTTTTACACTCATAATATGCCAGTATTTCCTATTCTTTTCATCATTCTGACTAACCTATACAATAACTATCACAATATTTTTACATCAAATATATTTGAAAAAAGGAAGGAATAACTACAAAGGGTCTTTATACCCCCCCCCCCCGGATATCAATTTTTTTACATTTCCTTACTTACAGCTTTGATATCATTATGCCATCTATCTGTAATATATCCTGTGAATACCTATGCTTCATACTTTCACTCAGTGAAACCTTCACCTGTTCTAACAAAAAATGTATTCATAGATAAGGCTTAAAAGAGTAAATTTATCTGACTTTTCTTGCAGATTAGAAGTAAGAAATTAAGGAGAGAGAAATAATAGAAAAGATTGTGCTTTTTATGAATACAAAGATACATAAGTGTCAAGTAACTTGACCTAAAATCAACACTGTCTTATCAATTTAGCTCTATCAAAACATTTCTATAACAGAAAAAGCAAAACTAAATTATTATGCATAAAAAAACATTTAACTCAAAATAGGAAAACTTGTACTTATTAATGAAGCTCAATACATTGAGCTATACACATAGTAGTAAGGAAAGAAAATGACAATAGGAAGAATACAGAAGGTTAACAATGTTTATTCACACTTCTAATTTTAAACAAATATTACAGATCCAAACCATTGTAGAATTAAATAATTTTTGCTTTTCTTTAAATTCAAGTTCATATGAAGACACACCAATATAGAAAATAATATTTTGTTTATCTGTGGTACTCTTCAGTGCATTGATTAACTTTACAGGATAACAGGATGCATGGCAGAAAATGTTATGGGGAATTATGTCTGCATTTCTGACTGACTGAGCTTGAAGAAAGATGTAAAATATAATGTAAAACAAAGTGAAAATTAATAATTTTTAAAGACCAAAAAAAAAGACACAAGACAGTGTTCTCTGAATGAAGAGAGTTCTTTCTAGAATAATTCTGGATGTACTTCTGAAGAAAACTTGAATAAAATGAGGGAGTATACAAAAACAACAACAAAAAAAACACAGCGTCATTCCACTAGGGTATATAAGTTACATCATTGGTCATACAGAAAAAATAAGATAGATATATCCCAAATAAAATAAATAAATAGCTCTAATACCATTACTATTATTTACATTAATTGTTAATATGTGATTAAATCAGCACTATAAACCAATAATGAACTTAATATGAAATAAGCACTACTGTAGAAATGGCATTGTCATTCCTAGTTGTCAACTTGATGTCATAACAGGTAATGTCTGTGGTAATAGCACCAAAGTAAGTAGGGGATATCCCATCTATCAGATGAAATCCAAACACCGATGTTAAACTAGCTAGCAAGCATGGAAAATCAATTAAGGCTATGGAGTTGAATGCTTACACCCACAACACCTTAACTCCTACTGCATTTCACTGTCTTTTTGGGAAGGCATTTACCCTTAAGAGTTCTTGAATTTCTTAAAGTAGAAGTGAAACCACCGTAAAATTTCTACTACGTGAAATTTCCAATATTAAACAGAAGTATAAACTCTACCTGAACAGTTCTTACATACCTAACCTCCTCCCCTTCTCTTTAAGATTTATTCAAGTATAACAAGGAAAAGCTGAGACAAGCCCAGATACTTGAAATTAGTCTTTCCATCTGGATATACTGAATAAAATTAAATTTTCAAAGTTAGCTACTTATAAACCAAGATTAACAAATTACCTCTAATATCTCCATAAGGTAATTTCCATAATCGAGAGCTTATTTTTTTCAGATATTTTCGTATTTATTATGAAAAAGTGTAAACATTTTATTTAGTTGCCAGTCCTTATATCCATTACTTTTCAGTTTATTTATGAATAATCAAACATTATCCAGAAAATAAATACTATTGTTACACACTATTAAAAACATTTTTAATTGAGATAGACCTTTTAACATTATACACAGAATAACATGCAGACAGTGAAAGGTGCAGGAGATGAGATATTGTGGGTGTAAGCACTTAGTTCTGTGCCTTTAATTGATTTTCCATGATTACTGGCTCGTTTAACATCAGAGTTTGCATTTTTGTCTGATATCCCTAATGCATTTGGATGCTATTACCACAGGCATTATCCATTATGACATAATTTGTAACTAGGACCGACAATGGCAATTCTACTGTAATGCTTATTCCATAAGAAAATATATTCTCAAGGTACCACAAACCTTTAAAGAAAGTACACAGCATATTAATCTACATAGATGCAGTGATAGTTGCCGACCAAAGCTGCCCAAACTTGATGAAAAGAAAGATAACATGGATGCTTTCCTGGAGAGATATGAAAGATTCGCCCCAAGTCAGAAATGGGACAAAGGCAACTGAGCAGTCTATCTCAGCCTGCTTCTCACAGGAAAAGGCCTACAAGTCTATGCAGACGTAACATCAGAAGATGTCATAGACTATGAGAAACTAAAAGTGGCCTTGCCAAAATGATATGAACTTACAGAAGAAGATTTTTGTCAGAAGTTCAGAGAAGTCAAACCTGACACTGGAGAAACTGTATATCAGTTTTTGGCATGTCTGCAGTGATACTTCACAAGATGGACTGACATGGTCAAGTGTGAAAATAGTTTTGACGGACTGGCAGACCTCCTAATACACGAACAGATCATGATCACGTGCTCAACTGACATGCCACTGTTCCTGAAAAAGAGACCACAAAAAAAAGTGGACATGATGATCAAGATTGCAGAACAGTATATGGAAGCCCATGGAGATAGTATAATGAGCAAGTCCAAGAATATCTAGTTAAAGTCAAAACCAGTGATGGTTGACCAGGACCAGGAGTCTACCAAAGTAGACAAGAGGTTAATAGACAGAAAGGAGAAGAGATGCTATGTTTATTATAATGTGGGACACATTGCAAAGGAGTGCTAATCCACTACCAGCAAGCAACAGCAGAAATCTCAACATAAAGCAGCTGAAGCGATTTACAAAGATAGTGCTACTAAGAAACAAGAAAAGAGTGACTCACCATGAATGCTACTGCCAGAAAAAACAGAATCAAGACAACTTGTCAGATTTACCCCAAGAAGGAAGTGCCACTGCCATGATTGATCAATGCACAACTAATGGTTGGCTCAATTTAGTATATGGATGGATCAACAGTGCCAGTAGTGATTGGAGCATGGTACAAATATCTAGAGGTGCCAATAAATCTTAACATTCCAATATGTGAAAGCTATGTTGGGGACAAGAAAGTGAAGAGACACTGGGTGCAGTAGTGCAGCAGTGAGAACCAGTCTAGTATCTGACAATCAGATGACAGGCAAGGTGCACGTTTGTGTGGTAATTGATGGGACAGTGAGAAAGTTTCCCATATCAAAACTAAAGGTGACTACTCCATAATATTTTGGATATTTTAAGGCCATGTGTATGAAGGCACCAATATACAATTTGTTGATTGGAAACATACTAGGTAGTATAAATTTGGAGGAACTAAACAGAAAGAAGGATGAAGCATCTGCAGCCATAACAAGAGCTCAAGGGAAGCAGAGCAAGCAAGGTATCAAGCCCCTTAAAGTCTCTAAAAGTGACATCCCGAATGTAAGTCTACAGCAGAAAGACTATGGGACAGTGTCCGAGAGAAAGTCGAGCGCAAGACAAAGAGGAAAGAGACTGACAAAACAGAGGACCGGAGAGGCGTATTGAACCGGACCTATCAAAGAAGTTCTAATGGAAAAGCCAAACCAATTAAAGGCAGTCAGGAACACTTTTATAACAAGAAGGCCAAGAATCAACATTTCAAGTTTGGACATAAGATCTTAGTTCTGCTACTCACAGTCAACAACAAACTCACCCAGCAGTGGAAAGGACCATTTGAAGTACAGGAAGTTCTCAACAGAATGCACTATAAGGTGAAAATGGATGAGACAATCAAGGTTTACCATGTCAATCTGTTAAAGAGGTACTTTGAGAGGGAAGAAGACCTTACAGGTGCAGCTAGTGAGGTACAGATGGACATGGCAGGTATGGCTGTCATAGAAGCAGAATCTGAAGTCAGTGACTTTATTATAGAAGGTAAAGACCTACTAGGCTTAAGACCACTGGGTGGAGATGAGACATACAAGGACATCAACATAAGTGAAGAACTGACTGGCATGAAGAAGAAAGAGGTACAAGATCTACTGTGTCAGTATGCAGATAGATTAGGGAAGACAGACCTCAGGCAACACAAGATCAATATGAAGACAAGGTATACTGTGAAGGTAAAGCCCTACAGGAGGCCCTGTGAGAAGAGAGACCAGCAAGGAAACTGCAAATGTTGGTGTAGACTATATGAGGAGACTTAGGATATGAACTAAGAAAAGTCTTAGTATAAAGTGTAAGAAAATATTGTAAATATTTCTCTTGAAGAGGGGCTTATCGTTGGATATACAAAACCGTTTAGTGTAGGCGTTATTACTTAATTTATTTTGTGAGTTAATATTTAATGATTGTTTAGTTTTTATAACAAGAGTGTTAAAAGTAATTATTTTAAAGGCGATAGTTATCACAAGTTTGTTTGCATAACTTGGTAAGAGACGTATGTTGTGTGTGTGTGTGTGTGTGTGTGTGGTTCAATTTTTGTCGTATTGTTGATGCTAAGTTACTCGAACCTTCAGTATTTTTCTTATTACTTTAAGTGAGTATTGTTGATTACAGTGCACAGCCTATAGAAAATTTGAGGCCTTGGTGAATAGGATATATATATATATATATAGTGAGTGAAGATAGAAAAAAAGTGAAAGTGAAGTTTCAGTCAGAAAATTAGATAGCAAAAGAAAATGAAATTACCCGGTGTGTGAGTGATTAGCCCTAAAAGGCGATATGTTAAAGTGAGTTTTACAGTTTAATAGTGATAAGGAGAATAATTTGTCTTGTCAAAGGGTGTTCTAAAGTAATTGAACCTGTCTGTGTGGACTTTGACAAAAAGGAGACAATTATTTGAAGTTCAGGATACAAGAGTGGTAGCCCACGGGTTAGCATAAGTGAATTATTCACTGATACTATTGTGATAAGAGTAGAGAAAAATAGTTCGTCTTGTCAAATGGATCCTAAAGTAATTGAATCAGCCTGTGTGGACTTTTGACAAGAAAAGAGAATTACTTAAGAGTTTTAAATACAACTGTGATATTCCATAGTGTAAAGAAGTTTAGTAAATACATTTGACTTATAGTGGATTGTGTACCGTCTATTTATTGTTCGAATTTATCGCCAACAAGCCACAGACACCTACTGTAGAACAATCCCAAGCCCATATACATAAAACCCTGACACTGACATCAAAGGGGAATGACTAATAACAATAAGTAACCAGGGCAATCACAATATATACACATTCTAGAACCAATTTCAGCTGCTAAATCTACTTGCATGGTTGAACAGGTGAAAA
The DNA here is from genome assembly GCF_000517525.1 of Limulus polyphemus. Lineage (NCBI taxonomy): Eukaryota > Metazoa > Arthropoda > Merostomata > Xiphosura > Limulidae > Limulus > Limulus polyphemus. Next base: position 136,859 of record NW_013665871.1, on the reverse strand, counting down.
ATGTGGAAGATTTTAGTTGAATAAGGAGTGTTCCACTGTCTAAACTAAAGGAATAAAATCCATTTGATTCGCATACTACAAATCTACAGCACAAAGAAAAAATATACAAAGAACAATTTTTGTCATTCGATTCAAAAACTATACTGAAATGACTCATACAAATAAATCCTCTCTTTTGATATGTATTTACAAATTCATATAACCGTCTCCCACTAAAGAAATACACTTATTACAACATGGTGTTTTGTATATTTTTTCCAAAATATTCAAGTTTATTGCATTACTTTCTAGGTATATACAATCACAGAATATCCAATCTTTCTTCAACTATACATTCTATTGCTAACATGTTTAGTTAGCCACAGGAATGGACTACTTACTTTAATGAGGTACTGCAGGTCTTACTGCAAGTGGGTTAGACTGTTACAGAATGAAACTAGAGGGGTACTCATAGAGCACATACCTTCACCACACAGCGTTGATCATATCAGCTCTAAAAAAATATGAAAAAGCATTTGTATGTCTGTTGTTAACAACAGACATGGACTATTTTTGGCAGAACAAAGAATAATAATATTCTACATATGTCCACCAAGTTTCATCAAAATCGGATCATTTTTGACTGAGTTATAGGGCCAAAAATATTGGTCCCCATGCTAACTGATAGGGATTTTTTGGATTTTGGTGACCTTGCTATGATCCTAAAACTCCAGGAACTAATAACTTCTAAGTTAGGTCATAATCCAAACATATACTAACTTTTGTCCAAATACACTTAGCTGTTTTCAAGAAATCTTGCTGACAAACACACACACACAGGGTTGAAAAAATTACCATCATCAACCTTTGTTAATGACGGTAATAATTACTTATTGAGTAATATAGCTATTATTTCAAGAAAGGTTAGACTGCTGCATGATTGCATCACATACTTGGTAAAAATATATACTTGTATAGAACAGTATAGCTTAATGTTATAGGATCAGACTACCAATGTAAGGTTTTGTAAGGTTAGTAAAAGGTTGGCTCACTTCCTGAGAATGGTTTCAACTGGTAAAGAGCTAACTTCAAAAACGTACTGGCATATTTAGATAAAACAAACTAGCTGTCAAAAGGTGAGCAGAGATGCTATAAGGCTACATTTACTTGAAGGATATCTAGAGTGGTTAATGATTAGAACATTTAATTGAATGTGGGTTAGTTGCTGCAAGACCAAATCACATAAATGATGGTAAACTGAGGTGCTACAGGACTGGTCTACCAGCCTGATGATGGGTTAGACAGTGGTTATTAATTAATACATTTAACTGAATGTTATTTAGTTGCTGCAAGACCAAATCACATAAATGATGGTAGACTAAGGTGCTGTAGGACTGATCTATGAACCTCATGGTAGATTAGACAGTAGTTGATGCTTGGAACATTTAATTGAATGTGGGTTAGTTTCTGCAAGGCCAAATCACATACATGTTGGTAGACTAAAGTGCTGCAGGATTAATCTACTAATCTGATAACAGGTTAGACAGTGGTTGATGATTGAAACATTTAATTCAATCTGGGTTAATTTCTGCAAGGCCAGATCTCTTATTTGATGGTAGCCTAAGATGGTACAGAACTAATCTACCAACATGATTATGGGTTAGACAGTGTTTGTTAATTGATACATTTAACTTTATCAAGGTTTTTGTATAGGGGTCAGATTCTATACAGTAGCTGTCTGTGACTTGTTGTTAATAAATTCTAATAATAAATTGACAGCACACAATTCACTTGTTTTAAAATAATATATTCAAAACAAGTCAAACGTATGTCAAAAAAAAATTGATACATTATTGTTTACCATAGTTGAAGCTAGAGCTTTGAATAACTCATCTTTTCATCAACAGTCCACACAGGCTGGTTCAGTTACTTTGGAACTCAATTGACAAGACAAATTATTTCTCCTTTCCTCTTTTATCACAATACAATCAGTAATAAATCCACTTATGTTACCCTGTAGGTCACCACAGTTGTATCCAGAGCTTTAAATACTTCTCTTTTACATCAAAAGTCCACATAGACTGGTTCAGTTACCTTAGAACCCAATAGACAAGATGAATTATTCTTCTCTATCTCTGTTGTTACAATAAAAACTGTGAAACTTTAATTTAGAAATCAGTCATTGTGACTAAACTCACATGCTGACTAACTTCACATTTTATCTTCAACTTCTTACTTGCACTCTGTATCCGCACATATTTATAACACGCTACAGAAAATTCTAGTCCTCTGGTGACAACAATATTCACATAACGAGAAAGACTTAGAAGCTTCAAGTAAGATGACGTCAACAATATTACAAAAGCCTAGTACAACATTCAAACTGCATACACAAAGTACGATCATAGAGAGTTACCTAACGAAACTTGTCATAACTATCGCTTTTAAAATAATTAACATGCATGGTGACTGATCTGCTAGTGAGAGAAACGAGGTCTCCCTCGCCTCAACCTCAGATTTCAAGAGTTTATTCTACCTACAGCCCTGTGGACAATTCATTTACTTACATCACTGCAGTCAACCCACCACCCCAGCCTGTTGAGAAGTTCAACAATAAGTTGGATTTTAATGTCTTGGAGTTTCTTAAAAGTTTAGAAAGACATTTTTATCAAATACCTAAGAATAAATGGGTGGAAACTTTGGATTCTTGTTTGAGGGAAGGGACATTTGAATGGTGGAAGGCCTTCGGATCAGAAATGGCTTTCAAAAACGGGGGAAAATTCAAAGTATAATAAATTTGTTGTTGTTTTTTGTTCAACCCTGTTTGTAGCAGTGAGTTACGTCAGATTGTTACTTGATGGTAGATTAAGGTGCTAGTAGAACTGGTCCACCAACATGATGTTGGGTTAGACAGTAGTTGTTAATTAATACACATAATTGAACTACTATAATGTATTAGGTGCTACAAGGCCAAATCACATACTTGATGGTAGACTATGGTGGTACAGGATTGACCTACTAACCTATTTGTGGGTTAGACTAAAATGATAGGATAGTTAGACATAAACAAGGCTGAACCATTTATCTGTGGGAGGTTAAAGCTGATACAAGAATTGAACACTTATTGAAGATTGTTATATAAGGCTGATACACAAAGTCCATTGAACTGAAGATGGCTAAAGTTGATACAAGTCTGAACCAACAACCAGAAGGTATTTAAGGCAGTTATAACAATGAGAGCACTTACCTGAGATTATTAAACCTTATACAGGGTCAGAACACTTATTCCAGAGTGGGGTAAGATGCTTAAGGACTGAGGAACATACTTGACAATGGATAAATTGCTCAAGAACTGACAAAATTATTTACTAATAAGATGGGTTAATATGTTCAGAACAAGCCAGACTACTTGTAAAAAACTTAAGTTACCACAAACCAGAACATATTTGTTGATTACATGCATAAACTGCTACAGATCTGGATATGTTATTTAAACAAGGCTAAATTTCTACAGATCTGATAAGACCACTTACTTGAGAAACGTTTAGGCTGGCTATTTGCTTGTACTGCATCAACAACTCCATGTTCTGCAATAAAGTTACAGATATAAGTGTATGTACTATTGTCTTGAAGCTGTTTTTCTGATATTCCTGCCATACTGAAGAATTCTTTAAGGTGTCCATCCACATTATGACATAGCTAAAAGTTTCAATCAAAGAAATAAAAACAAGTTTAAAAGTAGCTATAAAAATGATAAATAAAACAGTTACTATTGTTATATTTTATATCTAAATCTGTAATTCAAAATAATATTTTATCTTGACCTGCAGGTGACCTTGTAACTCATTTCAACATTCAAGTTGGTTAGTAATTTAATTAAGCAAAAGCAAAAATATACAAAAAGGGTGTTGTTTGGATTAAAGTTAGTTTATGAAAAAAAATCAAAGAAAATTTTATACATCTGAAATTCTAATAGAAAAAAAATCAATATAAGCATTTCGTTTATGATTAAAATAAATATGGTAATAAAAAAATGTTATGATGTGAACACTTTTTACTTATAATAACATGCTTTACCAGCTTGTAAAAGACATTCACAAATGGGTTATATAAATAGTGTTTTAACCATTGCTGTGTTTGTTATATCCAGTCAACCAGTGGAGCTCTGGATTACGAAAAATGCATAATCAACAATGAATAATCGAAATATAGTGTGGTCAGAATACTATTATTATACACTCTTCTAATTCTTGAAAATCTCTAAGGGACTAGATACAGAATATAGTGTTTTAAAAATATAATAGGGCTAATACTAATGTCTTCTAACAAATAAAACAATGTGATTTTAAACTATATTTAAACATGTGCATGAACAACTTGTTACATGATTTATCATAATGTTCAAGTATGAATACAAAATAACTCTGTTTTATAATATTCTGAATAATTTTGCTCCCATCATTTTAACAGCTTAAAAACAAAATATATTTTCTTATGGTTGTGCAAAATTAAAATTAGCTTTTAACGTCTTTGATAATCAAAACTTCTTTTTATTTAATTGTTTTGAAAACTCATTAGATCAATACTCAGTGCATTATGAAATCATGTTTCTTAAGCTATACAAAAATGGTAATTAATTCTTGTTCGAGACATATACCCATTAAACAATAGCTATAAAGTTTGGAGATGGCTTGAATGGGTAATGATAGAAACTTTATTACAAGTAATAAATTTGTTATTGATAAGTTTCTTTCATTACCCATTCAAGCCATCTCCAAACTTTATTTTCTAAAAGTGGGTTCTTCATCATTAAACAACAGTTATGTATAATCTACTCTTATATCAGTGCATAGGTACTATTTTTCCTTAACAAGGTTTAAATGTATAACTACTTTCTTACAAAGCAGTTTTTACTTACATGAAACCCCGTGTTGGGATCAAAACCAAAGTACTTTATATGTCTGAAAAGAAAAG